>NC_048585.1:3318117-3395617 GCF_013265735.2 Oncorhynchus mykiss
CAGCATGTTGTTGTTATACACACTGTCTCTCTCCTACAGCATGTTGTTGTTATACACACTGTCTCTCTCCTACAGCATGTTGTTATTATACACACTGTCTCTCTCCTACAGCATGTTGTTAACACACTGTCTCTTTCCTACATCATGTTGTTATTATACACACTGTCTCTCTCCTACAGCATGTTGTTATTATAGACACTGTCTCTCTCCTACAGCATGTTGTTAACACACTGTCTCTTTCCTACATCATGTTGTTATTATACACACTGTCTCTCTCCTACAGCGTGTTGTTATTATACACACTGTCTCTCTCCTACAGCATGTTGTTATTATACACACTGTCTCTCTCCTACAGCATGTTGTTGTTATAGACACTGTCTCTCTCCTACAGCATGTTGTTATTATACACACTGTCTCTCTCCTACAGCATGTTGTTATTATACACACTGTCTCTCTCCTACAGCATGTTGTTATACACACTGTCTCTCTCCTACAGCATGTTGTTATTATACACACTGTCTCTCTCCTACAGCATGTTGTTATTATACACACTGTCTCTCTCCTACAGCATGTTGTTATTATACACACTGTCTCTCTCCTACAGCATGTTGTTATTATACACACTGTCTCTCTCCTACAGCATGTTGTTATTATACACACTGTCTCTCTCCTACAGCATGTTGTTATTATACACACTGTCTCTCTCCTACAGCATGTTGTTATTATACACACTGTCTCTCTCCTACAGCATGTTGTTATTATACACACTGTCTCTCTCCTACAGCATGTTGTTATTATACACACTGTCTCTCTCCTACAGCATGTTGTTATACACACTGTCTCTCTCCTACAGCATGTTGTTAACACACTGTCTCTCTCCTACAGCATGTTGTTATTATACACACTGTCTCTCTCCTACAGCATGTTGTTATTATACACACTGTCTCTCTCCTACAGCATGTTGTTATTATACACACTGTCTCTCTCCCACAGCGTGTTGTTATTATACACACTGTCTCTCTCCCACAGCGTGTTGTTATTATACACACTGTCTCTCTCCTACAGCATGTTGTTATTATACACACTGTCTCTCTCCTACAGGATGTTGTTATTATACACACTGTCTCTCTCCTACAGCGTGTTGTTATTATACACACTGTCTCTCTCCTACAGCATGTTGTTATTATACACACTGTCTCTCTCCTACAGCATGTTGTTATAATACACAGTGTCTCTCTCCTACAGCATGTTGTTGTTATAGACACTGTCTCTCTCCTACAGCATGTTGTTATTATACACACTGTCTCTCTCCTACAGCATGTTGTTATACACACTGTCTCTCTCCTACAGCATGTTGTTATTATAGACACTGTCTCTCTCCTACAGCGTGTTGTTATTATACACACTGTCTCTCTCCTACAGCATGTTGTTATAATACACACTGTCTCTCTCATACAGCATGTTGTTATAATACACACTGTCTCTCTCCTACAGCATGTTGTTGTTATAGACACTGTCTCTCTCCTACAGCATGTTGTTGTTATACACACTGTCTCTCTCCTACAGCATGTTGTTAACACACTGTCTCTCTCCTACAGCATGTTGTTGTTATACACACTGTCTCTCTCCTACAGCATGTTGTTATTATACACACTGTCTCTCTCCCACAGCATGTTGTTGTTATACACACTGTCTCTCTCCTACAGCATGTTGTTGTTATACACACTGTCTCTCTCCTACAGCATGTTGTTATTATACACACTGTCTCTCTCCTACAGCATGTTGTTAACACACTGTCTCTCTCCTACAGCATGTTGTTATAATACACACTGTCTCTCTCCTACAGCATGTTGTTATTATACACACTGTCTCTCTCCTACAGCATGTTGTTATTATAGACACTGTCTCTCTCCTACAGCATGTTGTTAACACACTGTCTCTTTCCTACATCATGTTGTTATTATAGACACTGTCTCTCTCCTACAGCATGTTGTTAACACACTGTCTCTTTCCTACATCATGTTGTTATTATACACACTGTCTCTCTCCTACAGCGTGTTGTTATTATACACACTGTCTCTCTCCTACAGCATGTTGTTATTATACACACTGTCTCTCTCCTACAGCATGTTGTTGTTATAGACACTGTCTCTCTCCTACAGCATGTTGTTATTATACACACTGTCTCTCTCCTACAGCATGTTGTTATTATACACACTGTCTCTCTCCTACAGCATGTTGTTATACACACTGTCTCTCTCCTACAGCATGTTGTTATTATACACACTGTCTCTCTCCTACAGCATGTTGTTATTATACACACTGTCTCTCTCCTACAGCATGTTGTTATTATACACACTGTCTCTCTCCTACAGCATGTTGTTATTATACACACTGTCTCTCTCCTACAGCATGTTGTTATTATACACACTGTCTCTCTCCTACAGCATGTTGTTATTATACACACTGTCTCTCTCCTACAGCATGTTGTTATTATACACACTGTCTCTCTCCCACAGCGTGTTGTTATTATACACACTGTCTCTCTCCCACAGCGTGTTGTTATTATACACACTGTCTCTCTCCTACAGCATGTTGTTATACACACTGTCTCTCTCCTACAGCATGTTGTTATTATACACACTGTCTCTCTCCTACAGCATGTTGTTATTATACACACTGTCTCTCTCCCACAGCGTGTTGTTATTATAGACACTGTCTCTCTCCTACAGCATGTTGTTATTATACACACTGTCTCTCTCCTACAGCATGTTGTTAACACACTGTCTCTTTCCTACATCATGTTGTTATACACACTGTCTCTCTCCTACAGCATGTTGTTATTATACACACTGTCTCTCTCCCACAGCGTGTTGTTCAAATCTATCCATTGGTCTGATTAGTCCAAATTTGAGATTCATGAGAACCGCCGAGACACAAAGTAGGTGAACGGATGATCTCTGCATGTGTGGTGTGGTGTGCTCTGCATGTTTGTGTGTGATCTCTGCATGTGTGTGTGTGTGAGTGTGTGTGTGGGGGGGGGGGGTGCTTTGCTGGTGACACTGTCTGTGATTTATTTAGAATTCAAGGCACACTTGACCAGCACAGCTACCACAGCATTCTGCAGAAATATGCCATTTTTATCCTTGTTCGCCCAGGTCCTCTGGATCAACATATCAGGAGTTTATTGTCACGTGTCTGATGACGCAAGCCGACGCCAGGATACACTTCAGCCTTGCTACAGTATATATTTAGATAACATTTTGATTGAGGGCCCTCACAATAACATGTCATATCACAACTGAGTCAATTATCCTCAAACAGTAAGTGTCTATCATTATCAAACCATACTCTTCCTCCACTGTAATTACAGAAGGAAACAGGCCTTCTTCTCTGGACAATGTCTAGGAGTAGTGAACAGGGTCTGTCTATATGTTTTCCTCCTCTTCCTCCTCCATTTTGCAGTGGTAAAATAGCACTGTAATTGCAGAAGGAAACAAGCCTTCTTCTCTGGACAATGTCTAGGAGTAGTGAACAGGGTCTGTCTATATGTTTTCCTCCTCTTCCTCCTCCATTTTGCAGTGGTAAAATAGCACTGTAATTGCAGAAGGAAACAGGCCTTCTTCTCTGGACAATGTCTAGGAGTAGTGAACAGGGTCTGTCTATATGTTTTCCTCCTCTTCCTCCTCCATTTTGCAGTGGTAAAATAGCACTGTAATTGCAGAAGGAAACAGGCCTTCTTCTCTGGACAATGTCTAGGAGTAGTGAACAGGGTCTGTCTATATGTTTTCCTCCTCTTCCTCCTCCATTTTGCAGTGGTAAAATAGCACTGTAATTGCAGAAGGAAACAGGCCTTCTTCTCTGGACAATGTCTAGGAGTAGTGAACAGGGTCTGTCTATATGTTTTCCTCCTCTTCCTCCTCCATTTTGCAGTGGTAAAATAGCACTGTAATTGCAGAAGGAAACAAGCCTTCTTCTCTGGACAATGTCTAGGAGCAGTGAACAGGGTCTGTCTATATGTTTTCCTCCTCTTCCTCCTCCATTTTGCAGTGGTAAAATAGCACTGTAATTGCAGAAGGAAACAAGCCTTCTTCTCTGGACAATGTCTAGGAGTAGTGAACAGGGTCTGTCTATATGTTTTCCTCCTCTTCCTCCTCCATTTTGCAGTGGTAAAATAGCACTGTAATTGCAGAAGGAAACAAGCCTTCTTCTCTGGACAATGTCTAGGAGCAGTGAACAGTGTCTGTCTCTATAGTTTTCCTATTCTCTGAAAGCACAAGTCATCGACTATTTCCAATGGTGAGTTTTATTAACAGTATGGTAGGAATGGTGGGAAATAGGCCTGTCCCTATGAGCAGTGGAGCGTGAAGAGATTTACTATGCTGAGTGAAATACTGAGAGAGAGAGAGAGAGAGACAGAGAGAGAGAGAGAGCGAAAGAGACAGCGAGAGAGCGAGAGAGAGAGAGAGAGAGAGAGAGAGAGATGTGAGTTAGAGAGAGAGAGAGAGAGAGAGAGAGAGAGAGAGAGAGAGAGAGAGATGTGAGTGAGAGAGAGAGAGAGAGAGAGAGAGAGAGAGAGAGAGAGAGAGAGAGAGTGAAAGAGACCATGAGAGAGCGAAAGAGCGAGAGAGAGAGAGAGAGAGAGAGAGAGAGAGAGAGAGAGATGTGAGTGAGTAATGTCAGGGTTGTCAGATGCCCACAAAGCAGATCCCCAACAGGCCTTTCCCGTATGCCTCCTGTCAACAACACTTGACTGAACCAAAACACTTCCCTTGCTGAGGTGTAGCAGAGGATTTACCATCAGTTTAAACTGAAGGCTCTCACTTCAACGAGCTGTAGTCTACACTGACAACAACATGTTGTACGCCAGTGAACCTGAAAGCCTGCAACACCTTTTCTGGTCTACATTAAAAAGCCAGTTTTGAAACATGCTCAACCATTACAGTCTATGGTTGTAGGTTCAATATCTAGTTTAGTACAGAGGTAACATGACCATGTAACACACCTCACATCACATGACAGAACCACTGGTCACATTCAAACCTCACATCACATGACAAAACACCTGGTCACATTCACAACTCACATCACATGACAGAACCCCTGGTCACATTCACACCTCACATCACATGACAGAACCCCTGGTCACATTCACACCTCACATCACATGACAGAACCCCTGGTCACATTCACACCTCACATTACATGACAGAACCCCTGGTCACATTTACACATCACATGACAGAACCCCTGGTCACATTCACACCTCACATTACATGACAGAACCCCTGGTCACATTTACACATCACATGACAGAACCCCTGGTCACATTCACACCTCACATCACATGACAGAACCCCTGGTCACATTCACACCTCACATCATATGACAGAACCCCTGGTCACATTCACACCTCACATCACATGACAGAACCCCTGGTCACATTCACACCTCACATCACATGACAGAACCCCTGGTCACATTCACACCTCACATCACATGACAGAACCCCTAGTCACATTCACACCTCACATCACATGACAGAACCCCTGGTCACATTCACACCTCACATCACATGACAGAACCCCTGGTCACATTCACACCTCACATCACATGACAGAACCCCTGGTCACATTCACACATCACATGACAGAACCCCTGGTCACATTCACACCTCACATCACATGACAGAACCCCTGGTCACTTTCACACCTCACATCACATGACAGAACCCCTGGTCACATTCACACCTCACATCACATGACAGAACACCTGATCACATTCACACCTCACATCCCATGACAGAACCCCTGGTCACATTCAAATCACATGACAGAACACCTAATCACATTCACACCTCACATCACATCACATGACAGAACCCCTGGTCACATTCACACATCACATGACAGAACCCCTGGTCACATTCACACCTCACATCACATGACAGAACCCCTGGTCACATTCACACCTCACATTACATGACAGAACCCCTGGTCACATTCACACCTCACATCACATGACAGAACACCTGATCACATTCACACCTCACATCACATGACAGAACTCCTGGTCACATTCACACATCACATGACAGGACACCTGATCACATTCACACCTCACATCACATGACAGAACCCCTGGTCACATTCACACATCACATGACAGAACACCTAATCACATTCACACCTCACATCACATGACAGAACCCCTGGTCACATTTACACCTCACATGACATGACAGAACACCTGATCACATTCACACCTCACATCACATGACAGAACCCCTGGTCACATTCACACCTAACATCACATGACAGAACCCCTGGTCACATTCACACCTCACATCACATGACAGAACCCCTGGTCACATTCACACCTCACATCACATGACAGAACCCCTGGTCACATTCACACCTCACATCACATGACAGAACCCCTGGTCACATTTACACCTCACATCACATGACAGAACCCCTGGTCACATTCACACCTCACATCACATGACAGAACCCCTGATCACATTCACACCTCACATGACAGAACACCTGATCGCATTCACACCTCACATCACATGACAGAACACCTGATCACATTCACACATCACATGACAGAACACCTGGTCACATTCACACCTCACATGACAGAACCCCTGGTCACATTCACACCTCACATGACAGAACACCTGGTCACATTCACACCTCACATCACATGACAGAACCCCTGGTCACATTCACACATCACATGACAGAACCCCTGGTCACATTCACACCTCACATCACATGACAGAACCCCTAGTCACATTCACACCTCACATCACATGACAGAACCCCTGTTCACATTCACACCTCACATGACAGAACCCCTGGTCACATTCACACCTCACATCACATGACAGAACCCCTGGTCACATTCACACCTCACATCGCATGACAGAACCCCTGGTCACAGTCACACCTCACATCACATGACAGAACCCCTGGTCACATTCACACCTCACATCACATGACAGAACCCCTGTTCACATTCACACCTCACATGACAGAACCCCTGGTCACATTCACACCTCACATCACATGACAGAACCCCTGGTCACAGTCACACCTCACATCACATGACAGAACCCCTGTTCACATTCACACCTCACATGACATGACAGAACCCCTGGTCACATTCACACCTCACATCACATGACAGAACCCCTGTTCACATTCACACCTCACATGACAGAACCCCTGGTCACATTCACACCTCACATGACAGAACCCCTGGTCACATTCACACCTCACATCACATGACAGAACCCCTGGTCACAGTCACACCTCACATCACATGACAGAACCCCTGGTCACATTCACACCTCACATCACATGACAGAACCCCTGTTCACATTCACACCTCACATGACAGAACCCCTGGTCACATTCACACCTCACATCACATGACAGAACCCCTGGTCACATTCACACCTCACATCACATGACAGAACCCCTGTTCACATTCACACCTCACATGACAGAACCCCTGGTCACATTCACACCTCACATCACATGACAGAACCCCTGGTCACATTCACACCTCACATCACATGACAGAACACCTGATCACATTCACACCTCACATCACATGACAGAACCCCTGGTCACATTCACACCTCACATCACATGACAGAACACCTGATCACATTCCGTAGGCCACATCTTGTCTGTTTGCTTTGTTTAGTCTGAATGGGAGAATGGCTCAGCTTCCATCCCTCTGCTTCCAATGTGTCACCATGATAAGAGTTTCAACTTCACAGCTCCAGAGCTCCACAGCTCCAGACAACAAACAGAGAGACAGAATAGAGGAAGACAACGCAGGGAGGGGGGAGGTGTTCTTCTGAGTGTGTGTGTGTGTGTGTGTGTGTGTGTGGTCTTCTCTTGAGGGAGTATAGACAGGGTCTCTGTTCCATTTAGCAACAGTGTAAATGACCATCCACATGTTTTCACTTCACGCTGCTGTGGACGGAGGAATCCTCTGTTTGCTATTGTATAATGCTACACACACACACACACTCTGCACATGCACACATACACACACACACACACACACACACACACACACACACAAATCTGCGTTCTATTGTTTAACAGTACATGTTACATTCATGTTACATTCAATAATCCTATTGGATTAATATTATAATTCAGAATAGATCAATATATTACCCTGTGTCACGTTCTGACCTCTATTTCCTTTGTTTTTGTATTTATTTAGTATGGTCAGGGCGTGAGTTGGGTGGGCAGTCTATGTTTGTTTTTCTATGTTTTGAGTTCTCACGTTTCTTGTTTTTTTTTCCGTTAGTTTGTTCATGTATAGTGTCGTCAATAAATACAATGAACAACCACCACGCTGCGCTTTGGTCCGCCTCTACTTCACAGGAAGAGAATCGTTACACCCTGATTATAATATAGAACAGATCAATATATTACCCTGATTATAATACAGAATAGATCAATATATTACCCTGATTATAATATAGAACAGATCAATATATTACCCTGATTATAATATATAATAGATCAATATATTACCCTGATTATAATATATAATAGATCAATATATTACCCTGATTATAACGCAGAATAAATCAATATATTACCCTGATTCTAATATAGAACAGATCAATATATTATCTGTTTTCTTATTTCTACCTTTACATTGTTTATTCATTGCTCTCCAGCATGTTTAGATACAATAACATGTAATTATCCATCACTCATCCAACATGTTAGATACAATAACATGTAATTAACCATCACTCATCCAGCATGATGTAATTAACCATCACTCATCCAACATGTTTAGATACAATAACATGCAATTAACCATCACTCATCCAGCATGTTTAGGTACAATAACATGTAATTAACCATCACTCATCCAGCATGATGTAATTAACCATCACTCATCCAGCATGATGTAATTAACCATCACTCATCCAGCATGATGTAATTAACCATCACTCATCCAGCATGATGTAATTAACCATCACTCATCCAACATGATGTAATTAACCATCACTCATCCAGCATGATGTAATTAACCATCACTCATCCAGCATGATGTAATTAACCTTGAAATCACTGCAAGTAAATGGTCCTCTTCGTGATGTCATATTCTGGATAAGTAGCACGGTAAGAAGAGAAACCTTTGGGGTTTTCAATGATGTTAACTAGACTTCACGTCAAACTGTGAGAGCATATGTTCTACAGACTGTCTTCAATGATTCATTATCTTGATCATTAAAGAGTGATGTCGCAAAAGTGCTCCGTGGTATGGTGGATTCTGACAGGTTCTCTAACTACACTATGGTAGATTCTGACAGGAACTCTAACTACACTATGGTAGATTCTGACAGGATCTCTAACTACACTATGGTCGATTCTGACAGGAACTCTAACTACACTATGGTAGATTCTGACAGGATCTCTAACTACACTATGGTCGATTCTGACAGGAACTCTAACTACACTATGGTAGATTCTGACAGGAACTCTAACTACACTAACACTATGGTGGATTCTGACAGGATCTCTAACTACACTATGGTCGATTCTGACAGGTTCTCTAACTACACTATGGTCGATTCTGACAGGAACTCTAACTACACTATGGTGGATTCTGACAGGAACTCTAACTACACTATGGTGGATTCTGTCAGGATCTCTAACTACACTATGGTAGATTCTGACAGGATCTCTAACTACACTATGGTAGATTCTGACAGGAACTCTAACTACACTATGGTGGATTCTGACAGGAACTCTAACTACACTAACACTATGGTAGATTCTGACAGGTTCTCTGACTACACTATGGTAGATTCTGACAGGAACTCTAACTACACTAACACTATGGTAGATTCTGACAGGAACTCTAACTACACTATGGTGGATTCTGACAGGATCTCTAACTACACTATGGTGGATTCTGACAGGAAAACCCTTAAGTTGTTCTTAGTTTTATTGACTGTTTTCTGTCACTTTTCTTATAGCTTAGATGCAAATAAAACACAACCCCAAGAATAAAAAATACTCTTTGCAGGACAGCTTGGTACTTTTCTTGCGTGTTTGCGTTATTAACTTGTGTCTAAGTGCTCAAAACAAAGTGTCATTGACTTCCTTGTCTCTTCGGCTTCAGATTACAGCGGGTTCATTGGGTTGTGATATCAATAATATGTTTATGAAAACAATATCCGCTCCCTCTGAGAAAACAAACTGTCAAATCGCTTGCCTGAACGCAGAATAAACAGAAAACAGAGAGGGTAGACATTTAGTTTTCATCTTTTAGCCGGACAGCTTACGTTACTTGGCTGCTGTCGCTTTAGATAAACAGGGAAATTAATGAATAGATTTAGCTTTTTAAAAGATGCATGGCAACAACCTCTGTGGGGGGCTATCGAGGTGACATGATTTATTTGTGAATGTAATCTTAGTTTTCTGTTCCTCGTGGACCAAAATGATTTACACTTGTCGGTTGTGGTGTAGATGGAACTGCGTTTGAAGTAACAACGGAGACACCAACGTTAACAGAGAGCGCACATACTAAACAATCAGATTAGAGAGATTGTTTCCGGATGTTTACTTTGTCGTTATATGGTTTCAGGCTGGTGTTTGACTGGCTGAGGTTAGTTCAGGTCTAGTCATCAACCTCGATACACTTGAGAAAACAGGGTGATGATTTATCCAACAGGGTGATGATTTATCCAACAGATTTATCCAACAGGGTTGATATTTTATCCAACGGGTTTGATGTTTTAACCAACAGGGTGATGAGGGGGAGTGTCTCCACGTGACTGGGGTGATGATTTATCCAACAGGTTTGATGTTTTATCCAACAAGGTTGATGTTTTCTCTAACAGGGTTGATGTTTTATCCAACAGGGTGATGATTTATCCAACAGGGTGATGTTTTATCCAACAGGGTGATGATTTATCCAACAGGGTGATGTTTTATCCAACAGGGTGATGATTTATCCAACAGGGTTGATGTTTTATCCTACAGGGTTGATGTTTTAACCAACAGGGTGATGTTTTATCCAACAGGGTGATGATTTATCCAACAGGGTTGATGTTTTATCCAACAGGGTTGATGTTTTAACCAACAGGGTGATGTTTTAACCAACAGGGTGATGTTTTAACCAACAGGTTTGATGTTTTATCCAACAGGGTTGATGTTTTAACCAACAGGGTGATGTTTTATCCAACAGGGTTGATGTTTTATCCAACAGGTTTGATGTTTTATCCAACAGGGTGATGAGGGGGAGTGTCTCTGGGGTGATGTTTTATCCAACAGGGTGATGATTTAGTCAACAGGGTTATGATTTATCTAACAGGGTGATGATTTATCCAACAGGGTGAGGATTTATCCAACAGGGTGATGAGGAGGAGTGTCTCCATGTGACAGGGGTGATGATTTATCCAACAGGGGTGATGATTTATCCAACAGGGTGATCATTTATTTATTTTACCTTTATTTAACTAGGCAAGTCAGTTAAGAACAAATTCTTATTTTCAATGACGGCCTAGCAACAGTGGGTTAACTGCCTGTTCAGGGGCAAGGTACAGATTTGTACCTTGTCAGCTCGGGGATTTGAACTTGCAACCTTACGGTTACTAGTCCAACGCTCTAAGTACTAGGCTACTCTGCCGCCCCGATAAGGGGGAGTGTCTCCATGTGACTGGGGTGACCCTAGATGAACACTTATGAGGTGGTATTGATTAAACAATGAAGTTCTTAGCATGAGGTGAGTTACAATTGTATGTGTCACCTCATTAATTGTACGCTGCCTAATTTTTCCTGTGTTACACCATTATCTAGATTCAGTGAATTACTGTATGTCTCCTCCTTCTGTATCCATGGAGACAGTGTTGTCGAATTACTGTACGTCTCCTCCTTCTGTATCCACGGAGACAGTGTTGTTGAATTACTGTATGTCTCCTCCTCCTGTATCCACGGAGACAGTGTTGTTGAATTACTGTGTGTCTCCTCCTCCTGTATCCACGGAGACAGTGTTGTTGAATTACTGTATGCCTCCTTCTGTATCCATGGAGACAGTGTTGTTGAATTACTGTACGTCTCCTCCTTCTGTATCCACGGAGACAGTGTTGTTGAATTACTGTATGTCTCCTCCTCCTGTATCCACGGAGACAGTGTTGTTGAATTACTGTATGTCTCCTCCTCCTGTATCCACGGAGACAGTGTTGTTGAATTACTGTATGTCTCCTCCTGTATCCACGGAGACAGTGTTGTTGAATTACTGTATGCCTCCTCCTTCCGTATCCACGGAGACAGTGTTGTTGAATTACTGTATGTCTGCTGCTGTATCCACGGAGACAGTGTTGTTGAATTACTGTATGTCTCCTCCTTCTGTATCCACGGAGACAGTGTTGTTGAATTACTGTATGTCTCCTGCTGTATCCATGGAGACAGTGTTGTTGAATTACTGTATGTCTCCTCCTTCTGTATCCAAGGAGACAGTGTTGTTGAATTACTGTATGTCTCCTGCTGTATCCACGGAGACAGTGTTGTTGAATTACTGTATGTCTCCTCCTTCTGTATCCACGGAGACAGTGTTGTTGAATTACTGTATGTCTCCTGCTGTATCCATGGAGACAGTGTTGTTGAATTACTGTATGTCTCCTCCTTCTGTATCCACGGAGACAGTGTTGTTGAATTACTGTATGTCTCCTGCTGTATCCACGGAGACAGTGTTGTTGAATTACTGTATGCCTCCTCCTTCCGTATCCATGGAGACAGTGTTGTTGAATTACTGTATGTCTCCTCCTTCCGTATCCACGGAGACAGTGTTGCTGAATTACTGTATGCCTCCTCCTTCCGTATCCACGGAGACAGTATTGTTAATAACAACCTGTATCTAATAACTCTGAAGCTTGGACTGAATGATACGAGAGCTTTGCTTGATTAAGTTGCCGTGTTTTTCCGTAGATAGATAGCACTTGGGGAATGGCAATTCCTCACCTTAGAAAGCAATGGTTCAATGAATGTTGATACGAAAAGCCATTTATATAAAAGGTGAGGTACAGGTCATGTCTATCTTCAGTTACAACTGATGAAGCAGAGTGTCAATGTGAAATGGTACGGTACTGTATGTTTTCACCAACTAGCATTGGAGATTGGGATTCCATATCTGACCTTACAAAGCATTAGTATAATGAACGTTGAGGGGGAAAAGGTGAGTTAGAGGCTATGAGAGTCGTTAAAAAAGGTCCACGCTGTGTTTTGTAATCTTCATGAAACTTCTTCAGGAGAGTTACAGACAGACAAATATAGACGTGTCATGTTGTCGTTAGGATTCATTCAAGACGAGGCTTTGAGATGGGTAAGACTGAAAGTGATTGTGTCTTTAGCTGGAGTTTCTTCTGTGAGCCTATCAACACCCCTACAGTCCTCAGTCAGTCCCTCTTCCTTTATCAACACCCCTACAGTCCTCAGTCAGTCCCTCTTCCTTTATCAACACCCCTACAGTCCTCAGTCAGTCCCTCTTCCTTTATCAACACCCCTACAGTCCTCAGTCAGTCCCTCTTCCTTTATCAACACCCCTACAGTCCTCAGTCAGTCCCTCTTCCTTTATCAACACCCCTACAGTCCTCAGTCAGTCCCTCTTCCTCTGTCAACACCCCTACAGTCCTCAGTCAGTCCCCCTTCCTTTATCAACACCCCTACAGTCCTCAGTCAGTCCCCCTTCCTCTGTCAACACCCCTACAGTCCTCAGTCAGTCCCCCTTCCTTTATCAACACCCCTACAGTCCTCAGTCAGTCCCTCTTCCTTTATCAACACCCCTACAGTCCTCAGTCAGTCCCTCTTCCTCTATCAACACCCCTACAGTCCTCAGTCAGTCCCCCTTCCTCTATCAACACCCCTACAGTCCTCAGTCAGTCCCCCTTCCTCTGTCAACACCCCTACAGTCCTCAGTCAGTCCCCCTTCCTCTGTCAACACCCCTACAGTCCTCAGTCAGTCCCTCTTCCTTTATCAACACCCCTACAGTCCTCAGTCAATCCCTCTTCCTCTATCAACACCCCTACAGTCCTCAGTCAGTCCCCCTTCCTCTATCAACACCCCTACAGTCCTCAGTCAGTCCCCCTTCCTCTATCAACACCCCTACAGTCCTCAGTCAGTCCCCCTTCCTCTATCAACACCCCTACAGTCCTCAGTCAGTCCCTCTTCCTCTATCAACACCCCTACAGTCCTCAGTCAGTCCCCCTTCCTCTATCAACACCCCTACAGTCCTCAGTCAGTCCCCCTTCCTCTATCAACACCCCTACAGTCCTCAGTCAGTCCCCCTTCCTCTATCAACACCCCTACAGTCCTCAGTCAGTCCCCCTTCCTCTGTCAACAGCCCTACAGTCCTCAGTCAGTCCCCCTTCCTCTGTCAACACCCCTACAGTCCTCAGTCAGTCCCCCTTCCTCTGTCAACAGCCCTGCAGTCCTCAGTCAGTCCCTCTTCCTCTGTCAACACCCCTACAGTCCTCAGTCAGTCCCCCTTCCTCTGTCAACACCCCTACAGTCCTCAGTCAGTCCCCCTTCCTCTATCAACACCCCTACAGTCCTCAGTCAGTCCCTCTTCCTCTGTCAACACCCCTACAGTCCTCAGTCAGTCCCTCTTCCTCTATCAACACCCCTACAGTCCTCAGTCAGTCCCCCTTCCTCTATCAACACCCCTACAGTCCTCAGTCAGTCCCTCTTCCTCTGTCAACACCCCTACAGTCCTCAGTCAGTCCCTCTTCTTCTATCAACACCCCTACAGTCCTCAGTCAGTCCCTCTTCCTCTGTCAACACCCCTACAGTCCTCAGTCAGTCCCTCTTCTTCTATCAACACCCCTCAGTCAGTCCCCTTCCTCTATCATGACCCCTACAGTTACTCAGAGAGAGAGAGAGAGAAATATGTAGACAGAGCAAGGAGAGGAAACAGTCGGTTGAGAAGGGGAGGAGTTAGAGCCAGATCATTACAGATTGTGATGAGTTGAGAAGGGGGAGGAGTTAGAGCCAGATCATAACATATTGTGATGAGTTGAGAAGGGGAGGAGTTAGAGCCCAATCATAACAGATTGAGATGTTGTGATGTTGTGAGATTGTGATGCCCTCGGATGGGGCCACAGTGTCTCCTGACCCCTCCTGTCTCAGCCTCCAGTATTTATGCTGCAGTAGTTTATGTGTCGGGGGGCTAGGGTCAGTTTGTTATATCTGGAGTACTTCTCCTGTCCTATTCGGTGTCCTGTGTGAATCTAAGTGTGCGTTCTCTAATTCTCTCCTTCTCTCTTTCTCTCTCTCGGAGGACCTGAGCCCTAGGACCATGCCCCAAGACTACCTGACATGATGACTCCTTGCTGTCCCCAGTCCACCTGGCTGTGCTGCTGCTCCAGTTTCAACTGACCTGAGCCATAGGACCATGCCCCAGGAATACCTGGCATGATGACTCCTTGCTGTCCCCAGTCCACCTGACTGTGCTGCTGCTCCAGTTTCAACTATTCTGCCTTATTATAATTCGACCATGCTGGTCATTTATGAACATTTGAACATCTTGACCATGTTTTGTTATAATCTCCACCCGGCACAGCCAGAAGAGGACTGGCCACCCCACATAGCCTGGTTCCTCTCTAGGTTTCTTCCTAGGTTTTGGCCTTTCTAGGGAGTTTTTCCTAGCCACCGTGCTTCTACACCTGCATTGCTTGCTGTTTGGGGTTTTAGGCTGGGTTTCTGTACAGCACTTTGAGATATCAGCTGATGTACGAAGGGCTATATAAATAAATGTGATTTGATTTGATTTGATGATTTGAGAAGGGGAAGAGTTAGAGCCAGATCATTACAGATTGTGATGCGTTGAGAAGGGGAGGAGTTAGAGCCAGATCATTACAGATTGTGATGAGTTGAGAAGGGGAGGAGTTAGAGCCAGATCATTACAGATTGTGATTAGTTTTTTTGGTTGTGCAGATAGAGAGCCTGAATGTAGACTGATCCATTAGTCATGATGAACTCCCAACGGGATCCTTGTTACGGTGCGTGAATGAGGACCCAAAAGCGAATCAACTTAAACAGAGCTTCTTTAATTACCAAACATAGGTAGGCTCAGATGGACCGGCAGATTCCGACAGGACAGGACAAGGCTACAGCAAACATGACGACAGTCTGGCCCAGGCATGAATGACACAAACAAACAAGAATCCGACAAGGACGGGAGCAGAAACAGAGAGAGATATTGGGACCTAATCAGAGGGAAAAAAGGGAACAGGTGGGGAACGGGGTGAATGGGTAGTTAGAGGAGACAAGGGACAGCTGGGGGAAAGCGGGGGAGAAAAGGTAACCTAACACGACCAGCAGAGGGAGACAGGGTGAAGGGAAAGGACAGAGACAAGACAACATGACAGTACATGACAGTACCCCCCCACTCACCGAGCGCCTCCTGGCGCACTCGAGGAGGAAACCTGGCGGCAACGGAGGAAATCATCAATCAGCGCACGGTCCAGCACGTCCCGAGAGGGAACCCAACTCCTCTCCTCAGGACCGTACCCCTCCCAGTCAACTAGGTACTGATGACCACGGCCCCGAGGACGCATGTCCAAGATTTTACGGACCCTGTAGATAGGTGCGCCCTCGACAAGGATGGGGGGGGGGGGGGGGAAGACGAGCGGGGGCGCGAAGAACGGGCTTAACACAGGAGACATGGAAGACCGGGTGGACGCGACGAAGATATCGCGGAAGAAGAAGTCGCACTGCGACAGGATTAATGACCTGAGAGATACGGAATGGACCAATGAACCGCGGGGTCAACTTGCGAGAAGCCGTCTTAAGGGGAAGGTTCTGAGTGGAGAGCCAAACTCTCTGACCGCGACAATATCTAGGGCTCTTAGTTCTACGCTTATTAGCAGCTCTCACAGTCTGCGCCCTATAACGGCAAAGTGCAGACCTGACCCTCTTCCAGGTGCGCTCGCAACGTTGGACAAAAGCCTGAGCGGAGGGGACGCTGGACTCGGCGAACTGAGATGAGAACAGCGGAGGCTGGTACCCGAGGCTACTCTGAAAAGGAGATAGCCCGGTCGCAGACGAAGGAAGCGAGTTGTGGGCGTATTCTGCCCAGGGGAGCTGTTCTGACCAAGACGCAGGGTTGCGAAAAGAAAGACTGCGTAAGATGCGACCAATAGTCTGATTGGCCCGTTCTGCTTGACCGTTAGACTGGGGGTGAAAGCCGGAAGAGAGACTGACGGAAGCCCCAATCAAACGGCAAAACTCCCTCCAAAATTGAGACGTGAATTGCGGACCTCTGTCCGAAACGACGTCTGATGGAAGGCCATGAATTCTGAAAACATTCTCGATGATGATTTGTGCCGTCTCTTTAGCAGAAGGAAGCTTAGCAAGGGGAATGAAATGAGCCGCCTTAGAGAACCTATCGACAACCGTAAGAATAACAGTCTTCCCCGCTGACGAAGGCAGTCCGGTGACAAAATCTAAGGCGATGTGAGACCACGGTCGAGAGGGAATAGGAAGCGGCCTGAGACGGCCGGCAGGAGGAGAGTTACCGGACTTAGTCTGCGCGCAGACCGAACAAGCAGCCACGAAACGACGCGTGTCATGCTCCCGGGTGGGCCACCAGAAACGCTGGCGAATGGAAGCAAGCGTACCCCGAACGCCAGGGTGGCCGGCTAACTTGGCAGAGTGAGCCCACTGAAGAACGGCCAGACGAGTAGGAACGGGAACGAAAAGAAGGTTCCTAGGACAAGCGCGCGGCGACGGAGTTTGAGTGAGTGCTTGCTTTACCTGCCTCTCAATTCCCCAGACAGTCAACCCGACAACACGCCCCTCAGGGAGAATCCCCTCGGGGTCAGTGGAGGCTACTGAAGAACTGAAGAGACGAGACAAAGCATCAGGCTTGGTGTTCTTAGAGCCCGGACGATAAGAAATCACGAACTCGAAACGAGCGAAAAACAGCGCCCAACGCGCCTGACGCGCATTAAGTCGTTTGGCAGAACGGATGTACTCAAGGTTCCTATGGTCAGTCCAAACGACAAAAGGAACGGTCGCCCCCTCCAACCACTGTCGCCATTCGCCTAGGGCTAACCGGATGGCGAGCAGTTCGCGGTTACCCACATCATAGTTACGTTCCGACGGCGACAGGCGTTGAGAAAAATACGCGCATGGGTGGACCTTGTCGTCAGAGAGGGAGCGCTGAGAAAGGATGGCTCCCACTCCCACCTCTGACGCGTCAACCTCGACAACGAACTGTCTAGAGACGTCAGGTGTAACAAGGATAGGAGCGGATGTAAAACGATTCTTGAGGAGATCAAAAGCTCCCTGGGCGGAAACGGACCACTTAAAGCACGTCTTGACAGAAGTAAGGGCTGTGAGAGGAGCTGCCACCTGACCGAAATTACGGATGAAACGACGATAGAAGTTCGCGAAGCCGAGAAAGCGCTGCAGCTCGACGCGTGACTTAGGGACGGGCCAATCAATGACAGCTTGGACCTTAGCGGGATCCATCTTCATGCCTTCAGCGGAAATAACAGAACCGAGAAATGTGACGGAGGAGGCATGAAAAGTGCACTTCTCAGCCTTCACAAAAAGACAATTCTCTAAAAGGCGCTGGAGGACACGTCGAACGTGCTGAACATGAATCTGGAGTGACGGTGAAAAAATCAGGATATCGTCAAGGTAAACGAAAACAAAGATGTTCAGCATGTCTCTCAGGACATCATTGACTAATGCCTGAAAGACAGCTGGAGCGTTAGCGAGGCCGAAAGGAAGAACCCGGTATTCAAAGTGCCCTAACGGAGTGTTAAACGCCGTCTTCCACTCGCCCCCCTCCCTGATGCGCACGAGATGGTAAGCGTTACGAAGGTCCAACTTAGTGAAAAACCTGGCTCCCTGCAGGATCTCGAAGGCTGAAGACATAAGAGGAAGCGGATAACGATTCTTCACTGTTATGTCATTCAGCCCTCGATAATCTATGCAGGGGCGCAGAGACCCGTCCTTCTTCTTGACAAAAAAAAACCCCGCTCCGGCGGGAGAGGAGGAGGGGACTATGGTACCGGCGTCAAGAGCTACAGACAAATAATCTTCGAGAGCCTTACGTTCGGGAGCCGACAGAGAGTATAGTCTACACCGGGGGGGGGGTGGTTCCCGGAAGGAGATCAATACTACAATCATACGACCGGTGTGGAGGAAGAGAGGTGGCCCTGGACCGACTGAACACCGTGCGCAGATCGTGATATTCCTCCGGCACCCCTGTCAAATCACCAGGCTCCTCCTGTGAAGAAGAGACAGAGGAAACAGGAGGGATAGCAGACATTAAACATTTCACATGACAAGAGACGTTCCAGGAGAGGATAGAATTACTAGACCAATTAATGGAAGGATTATGACAAACTAGCCAGGGATGGCCCAAAACAACAGGTGTAAAAGGTGAACGAAAAATTAAAAAAGAAATGGTTTCACTATGATTACCAGAAACAGTGAGGGTTAAAGGTAGCGTCTCACGCTGAATCCTGGGGAGAGGACTACCATCCAGGGCGAACAAGGCCGTGGGCTCCTTTAACTGTCTGAGAGGAATGTCATGTTCCCGAGCCCAGGTCTCGTCCATAAAACAGCCCTCCGCCCCAGAGTCTATTAAGGCACTGCAGGAAGCTGACGAACCGGTCCAGCGTAGATGGACCGACAAGGTAGTGCAGGATCTTGAAGGAGAGACAGGAGTAGTAGCGCTCACCAGTAGCCCTCCGCTTACTGACGAGCTCTGGCCTTTTACTGGACATGAGGTGACAAAATGACCAGCGGAACCGCAATAGAGACAGAGGCGGTTGGTGATTCTCCGTTCCCTCTCCTCAGTCGAGATGCGGATACCTCCCAGCTGCATGGGCTCAGCACCCGAGCCGGCAGAGGAAGATGGTAGTGATGCGGAGAGGGAGGCGACGGAGAGCGCGAGCTCCTTTCCACGAGCTCGGTGACGAAGATCAACCCGTCGCTCAATGCGAATAGCGAGTTCAATCAAGGAATCCACGCTGGAAGGAACCTCCCGGGAGAGAATCTCATCCTTTACCTCTGCGCGGAAACCCTCCAGAAGACGAGCGAGCAAGGCCGGCTCGTTCCAGCCACTGGAGACAGCAAGAGTGCGAAACTCAATAGAGTAGTCTGTTATGGATCGATTGCCTTGACATAGGGAAGACAGGGCCCTGGAAGCCTCCTCCCCAAAAACAGATCGATCAAAAACCCGTATCATCTCCTCCTTAAAGTCTTGATACTGGTTAGTACACTCAGCCCTTGCCTCCCAGATTGCCGTGCCCCACTCACGAGCCCGTCCAATAAGGAGAGATATGACGTAGGCGACACGAGCAGTGCTCCTGGAGTAAGTGTTGGGCTGGAGAGAAAACACAATATCACACTGGGTGAGGAACGAGCGGCATTCAGTGGGCTCCCCAGAGTAACACGGCGGGTTATTGATTCTGGGCTCCGGAGATTCGAAAGCCCTGGAAGTGGCCGGTGGATCGAGGCGGAGATGGTGAACCTGTTCTGTGAGGTTGGAGACTTGGGTGGCCAGGGTCTCAACGGCATGTCGAGCAGCAGACAATTCCTGCTTGTGTCTGCCTAGCATCGCTCCCTGGATCTCGACGGCTGAGTGGAGAGGATCCGAAGTCGCTGGGTCCATTCTTGGTCGGATTCTTCTGTTACGGTGCGTGAATGAGGACCCAAAAGCGAATCAACTTAAACAGAGCTTCTTTAATTACCAAACATAGGTAGGCTCAGATGGACCGGCAGATTCCGACAGGACAGGACAAGGCTACAGCAAACATGACGACAGTCTGGCCCAGGCATGAATGACACAAACAAACAAGAATCCGACAAGGACGGGAGCAGAAACAGAGAGAGATATTGGGACCTAATCAGAGGGAAAAAAGGGAACAGGTGGGGAACGGGGTGAATGGGTAGTTAGAGGAGACAAGGGACAGCTGGGGGAAAGCGGGGGAGAAAAGGTAACCTAACACGACCAGCAGAGGGAGACAGGGTGAAGGGAAAGGACAGAGACAAGACAACATGACAGTACATGACAATCCTCTCAACCAAAGTCAATTAAATGAAATCACTTATCACTTAGCATTTATCTGCTAGCTGCTGACTTGGCTGGTGTTGGTATTGTTTCTAATCAGATGGAATACTTCACGCATCACTGTGCCCGGACACAATCTAGGCCGGGCCCATCAATATGACTGTCATCGCTGTTATGAGAGACATTCATAATCACAACTACTCCGTTTTTGAGTTGCTCTCAAGACTTTCCAGTCTTCTTACCTAGTTAGGCAGTAAGAAGGATATCTTGGACATAGCGTGAAAGATGTGAAGAGTAGAGACGGACTGGCTGCCTTCTCTCAAGGGGACGGCTGTGGAAGAATGTTTGTTTCAGAAAACACAATCACGTTTTGAACTGTGTGTCTCTTCCGTTTGGGAAAAACAGTCCGTCGGGAGAAACAGTCCGTTTGGGAGAAACAGTCCGTTTGGGAAAAACAGTCCGTCGGGAGAAACAGTCCGTTTGGGAAAAACAGTCCGTTGGGAGAAAGAGTCCGTTTGGGAAAAACAGTCCGTCGGGAGAAACAGTCCGTTTGGGAAAAACAGTCCGTTGGGAGAAACAGTCCGTTGGGAAAAACAGTCCGTCGGGAGAAACAGTCCGTCGGGAAAAACAGTCCGTTTGGGAAAAACAGTCCGTCAGGAGAAACAGTCCGTTTGGGAAAAACAGTCCGTCGGGAGAAACAGTCCGTCGGGAAAAACAGTCCGTTTGGGAAAAACAGTCCGTCGGGAGAAACAGTCCGTCGGGAGAAACAGTCCGTCGGGAGAAACAGTCCGTCGGGAGAAACAGTCCGTCGGGAGAAACAGTCCGTCGGGAGAAACAGTCCGTCGGGAGAAACAGTCCGTCGGGAGAAACAGTCCGTCGGGAGAAACAGTCCGTTTGGGAAAAACAGTCCGTCGGGAGAAACAGTCCGTTGGGAGAAACAGTCCGTCGGGAGAAACAGTCCGTCAGGAGAAACAGTCCGTCGGGAGAAACAGTCCGTTTGGGAAAAACAGTCCGTCGGGAGAAACAGTCCGTCGGGAAAAACAGTCCGTTTGGGAAAAACAGTCCGTCGGGAAAAACAGTCAGTCGGGAGAAACAGTCCGTCGGGAGAAACAGTCCGTCGGGAGAAAGAGTCCGTCGGGAGAAACAGTCCGTCAGGAGAAACAGTCCGTCGGGAGAAACAGTCCGTCGGGAGAAACAGTCCGTTTGGGAGAAACAGTCCGTCGGGAGAAACAGTCGTCGGGAGAAACAGTCCGTTGGGAGAAACAGTCCGTCGGGAGAAACAGTCCGTTTGGGAAAAACAGTCCGTCGGGAGAAACAGTCCGTTGGGAGAAACAGTCCGTCAGGAGAAACAGTCCGTTGGGAGAAACAGTCCGTTGGGAGAAACAGTCCGTTTGGGAGAAACAGTCCGTTGGGAGAAACAGTCCGTCAGGAGAAACAGTCCGTTGGGAGAAACAGTCCGTAGGGAGAAACAGTCCGTCAGGAGAAACAGTCCGTCAGGAGAAACAGTCCGTTGGGAGAAACAGTCCGTCGGGAGAAACAGTCCGTCGGGAGAAACAGTCCGTAGGGAGAAACAGTCCGTCAGGAGAAACAGTCCGTCAGGAGAAACAGTCCGTCGGGAGAAACAGTCCGTCAGGAGAAACAGTCCGTCGGGAGAAACAGTCCGTCGGGAGAAACAGTCCGTCGGGAGAAACAGTCCGTCGGGAGAAACAGTCCGTCAGGAGAAACAGTCCGTCAGGAGAAACAGTCATACTGAAAACTATGTGGAATATATCACACCTGATAATGCAGCTGCTTTCACCGAAGGCCAAAGAAACGGTTTTCAATTTTACAGAGACATAATTGTAATATTAAAGGATCTTCTTATAAAAAATGTTATAATTTTCACTCATCTGCACAGAAAATTACTTTAAGGGTAAGGTTAAACAAAAGTATATTTTCTGACTCAATTTAACGGCCTCGAAAAATAGCGCAAGTGAGAGAGAGAGAGTAACAGAGAGAGAAACAGAGAGACAGAGAGAGAGACAGAGAGGGAGAGAGAGAGAGAGAGAGAGAAACAGAGAGAGAGACAGAGAGACAGAGAGAGACAGAGAGAGAGACAGAGAAACAGAGAGAGAAACAGAGAGAGAAACAGAGAGAGAGACAGAGAGAGAGACAGAGAGACAGAGAGACAGAGAGAGAGGGAGAGAGGGAGAGAGAGACAGAGAGGGAGAGAGAGAGAGAGAGACAGAGAGAGAAACAGAGAGACAGAGAGACAGAGAGAGAGACAGAGAGAGAGATAGAGGGAGAGAGGGAGAGAGAGAGAGAGAGAGGGAGAGAGAGAGAAAGAGAGAGAGACAGAGAGAGAGACAGAGAGAAAGACAGAGAGGGAGAGAGACAGAGAGAGAGAGACACAGAGAGAGAGAGAGAGACAGGGAGAGAGAGAGAGAGAGAGAGGGAGAGAGACAGAGAGAGAGACAGAGAGAGAGAGAGAGAGAGAGAGAGAGAGAGAGAGAGAGACAGGGAGAAAGAGAGAGAGCGAGAGAGAGAGAGAGAGAGAGAGAGAGAGATATCCATGACAGAAAAGGTCAGAGTGACATTTGCTACCTCTATCTCTCTCTCTCTCTGAAAACAGGTATTAATTACTTCCTGCTTTGTTTTGGGCTGACGATGCAACTTCCTGCCCTGAATAATGAGGCTGAGTTTACTCACAGGCCTTAACAAGGTCCTAATGTCACATGAATGTATGCATCTGCAAACAGGGAGCCAATCCACCTGTGTGTGACTGGAACACCAAATACCTGGCAGGGCTGGGGTCGGTCCCAATAATCTCTCCTTTCTACCTAAGTGTGCACATGTTCACTTCCCTTCACTGATTTAAAACTAAATGACTGGTACGTAGAAATTCTCTCTCGCCCCATGCCGACACCACCCCAAACCACTGGGTACAGACGTCAGTTCAACGTCTAGTTTGATTTTACATTTGGTTGAGTTGTCATCTAATGTGAATTCAACGTGAAATCAACCCAAAATGTTAACCCGTCATTGGAATTAGATTAAAAGTTGTGTTAAAAACAAATATGAAATTCCCTTACGGTGATGACTTTTCCTTTACGGTGATGACTTTTCCCTTACGTTGATGACCTTTCCCTTACGTTGATGACTTTTCCCTTAAGTTGATGACTTTTCCCTTACGGTGATGACTTTTCCCTTACGGTGATGACTTTTCCCTTATGTTGATGACCTTTCCCTTACGTTGATTACTTTTCCCTTACGGTGATGACTTTTCCCTTACGTTGATGACCTTTCCTTTACGGTGATGACTTTTCCCTTACGTTGATGACCTTTCCCTTACGTTGATTACTTTTCCCTTACGGTGATGACTTTTCCCTTACGTTGATGACTTTTCCCTTACGTTGATGACCTTTCCCTTACGTTGATGACTTTTCCCTTACGTTGATGACCTTTCCCTTACGTTGATGACTTTTCCCTTACGTTGATGACCTTTCCCTTACGTTGATGACTTTTCCCTTACGTTGATGACTTTTCCCTTACGGTGATGACTTTTCCCTTATGTTGATACGGTGATGACTTACGGTGATGACTTTTCCCTTACGTTGATGACTTTTCCCTTACGGTGATGACTTTTCCCTTACGTTGATGACTTTTCCCTTACGGTGATGCCTCACGGTGATGACTTTTCCCTTACGGTGATGACTTTTCCCTTACGGTGATGAATTTTCCCTTACGGTGATGACTTTTTTTTTCAAATCCAAATCAGTTCTCTACATTCATTCAACGTCATCACACAGAATTTATGGGGTATGAAATAACATGAAAACAACATTGATTCAACCAGTTTTTGCCTAGTGGGAACGCTTGTAGGGAACACGTGCATACTTCAGGAGGAAGGTGAGATTTTTGGGACACAACCCTTGGAATTTTTGGTGGGGGCGGGAGAAAACTGGTTCATGTTTCTCACATCAAGGATACCTTGATCTCCCTTGATACCTGAAACCCTCACCAGTCTGCTTTTACCCTCCCTAACGACGAGGTCCTGGGGGAATCTGGTAGGTCAGATGGGAGGGATGTATGGTTACAGGAACGGTTTATTTTGAGAAATGCAGTGAATTGTCTTGGGTGGTGATTAGGTCCAGGGCCTTGCTAGTGCAATATGTTTTATATGGGTTAGAGAGAAAAAATTGAATTGAATTGTCTTGGGTGGTGATTAGGTCCAGGGCCTTGCTAGAGCAATATGTTTTATATGGGTTAGAGAGAAAAAAAATAGTCAGTCCCTAAACAAAAAAACAGTCCCTAAGCAACGTCGAAAGCTCATTCTCCGTCATATTCTTGTCAAATTTAGAAAAAGTTCTGACAAAGAGATTATAATGAAAGACAAACAAACAAGCAAATGAAAATAATTAGCAAACAGACTGAGCAGTCAAACCCCTGCAACAACAATACCTTGGACTTGTGGAGTAAAGCTGAGAACAATGCTGATATTATAACATGAGGTTATTCCCAGAAAACAGAGATGTCTTGAGGACATTATCCCTCTGACGTTCTGGGAACGTTCTGATGCATGACGGTCCCAAGGGAATGTTCTTTAGGGGGACCTTTGTCTAGTTCCCTGTAATGTCAGGACCTATTCAGAACATTCATTTTACTAGTCCTCAGGACGTTGGGTCTCAACGGAACGTTTTTTGGGGGGAGCTTAATCTAGCTCCCGGTTTGACCCGGGGACATCCTGCAAGACGTTTTTAGGATGTTCTTAGGACGTTGTGTCATGGTCCCCTGGAGGTTTTGTCTAGTTCATGGTTTGACCCGGGGACATCCTGCAAGACGTTTTTAGGATGTTCTTAGGACATTGTGTCATGGTCCCCTGGAGGTTTTGTCTAGTTCATGGTTTGTCTCGGGGATGTTCCTGAGGATGTTTTTAGGACGTTCTTAGGACGTTGTGTCATGGTCCCCTGGAGGTTTTGTCTAGTTCCTGGTTTGTGTTGGGGATGTTCCTGAGGACCTTTTTAGGACGTTCTTAGGACGTTGTGTCATGGTCCCCTGGAGGTTTTGTCTAGTTCCTGGTTTGTGTCGGGGATGTTCCTGAGGACCTTTTTAGGACGTTCTTAGGACGTTGTGTCATGGTCCCCTGGAGGTTCTGTCTAGTTCCTAGTTTGTCTCGGGGATGTTCCTGAGGACGTTTTTAGGATGTTCTTAGGACATTGTGTCATGATCCCCTGAAGCTTCCCTGATTATAAGTAAAATCTTGAAATGGTTTGTGGGTTTTATTAAGGTAAGTAGTACGCTTTTCGGCTAAAGTAGCGTTAACATCTTTAATCAATGACAATATGATTACATTTTGACATGATTACTCAGTACTGACTTTTCAATATGATCCCACCTGGTATTTGAACTCACAACCTACGGATTTGAAGTATGCTGTGACCTGTACCACAAAGTCTGCAGAGTTTCAGAAGTCCTCTACACATTAATTTACCAATAATGCATCTCTGCACTTAACGAAAGAGTGCCAATCTGCACTGGTATTTTAGTCATCAGTTATTCTAATTATGCTCTCGTTGTCTTCATTGACTTATTTCAGCAGTTTGAGGTTCAGTTTTTAGAATAGCTGTCTAATGTTGGCAAGGCAGATTATTCTATGCTAAATATAATCGTTTTTTTCTTGAGTGCATTTTTTTTGTTGACAGACCTGAGATTTACTTTGATGTGAAAGTAGCAGCAAGATTGCCGTGAACCAAGAGGTTGTGAGTTGAAATCCCAGGTGAGAACATTTTAAGTAATAATTACTGCGTGTCAAATATCTAAGTTGAAATTCACTGTTTTGCCAAAAGACAAAAAAGCTGTGAGTGGTTCACCAATCAGGGTCTTGATGGGCTTGGTAACATTAACAAGGGGTGATGGGTAATGAAAATAGGGTCCAGGTGACCGAGGTAGTATGTTTATTTAAGACCATCAGGTGTCGTCCATCGGGACAAACCGGGAACTAGACAAAAATATCCAGGGGTCCATGAGACAACATCCGAAAAATATCCTCGGGAACATCCCCAGGATAAACCAGGAACTACACAAAACTTCCAGGAGACTATAAAACAACATCCTAAAAATGTCCTCGGAGACATCCTCAGGACAAACCAGGAACTACACAAAACCTCCAGGAGACAACATCCTAAAAATGTCCTCGGGGACATCCTCAGGACAAACCAGGAACTACACAAAACCTCCAGGAGACAACATCCTAAAAATGTCCTCGGGGACATCTCCAGGACAAACCAGGAACTACACAAAACCTCCAGGAGACAACATCCTAAAAATGTCCTCGGGGACATCTCCAGGACAAACTAGGAACTACACAAAACCTCCAGGAGACAACATCCTAAAAATGTCCTCGGGGACATCTCCAGGACAAACTAGGAACTACACAAAACCTCCAGGAGACAACATCCTAAAAATGTCCTCGGGGACATCCCCAGGATAAACCAGGAACTACACAAAACCTCCAGGAGACAACATCCTAAAAATGTCCTCGGGGACATCTCCAGGACAAACTAGGAACTACACAAAACCTCCAGGAGACCAGGACACAACTTCAGGTGACCATTTCCATCTGGGCATTTGACCTGCAGGAAGGAAGCGTTGTTTGTTGTTTATTTTATAGGGACTTGTTCCTGGGCCCTGCACCCCACTAAAGCATGTGCGTTTGATCTAGCTTGACTACAGGGTTATAGTTGACACCAGATCAACTCTATAGCAGGGAACCTTGATCTAGCTTGACTACAGGGTTATAGTTGACACCAGATCAACTCTATAGCAGGGAACCTTTTGATCCAGAGGCAAACTAACAAGTCGTGATTCTCTCTCATCCATTTAACAATAACACTATCCAATCCACTAACTATACACTCTCTGCGTTGGGGATGAAACATGGAGGATAGGGATGTGTCCCAAAATGGCACCTTGGCTGTCATAGTTTCCTCCCCTCATGGAGGATAGGGATGTGTCCCAAAATGGCACCTTGGCTGTCATAGTTTCCTCCCCTCATGGAGGATAGGGATGTGTCCCAAAATGGCACCTTGGCTGTCATTAGTTTCCTCCCCTCATGAAAGTGTGTTTCACGTATGTCTAGCCTTATGCTTTGTCTCTCTTTTTTTTCTCATGAATCTTTTCCTGTCGGAAGTAAATCAACAAAGAAATAAAATCTGTGAAAAAAAAGACAATGAAGAAATATCTAATTGAATTTGTTCCCTTCATAGAGGGAACTGGGTGAGCTCTGGTCTAAAGCAGTTCACTACAGAGGGAACAGGGTGCTATTTGGTAGGATAGTAGGAGTGCATCTGATGAGACAGCAGTCTTACGACACCCTCCCGAGGGGAGATAGAGGGCCCTGAGGTAAAAGCTTAGCTGCTCCGATATGGATGGTATAATTAATGTTCCTTTAACTCAGCGAGGCGTCATTACCTTTGTACTGGAACAAATTGAAATTATGCTACAGAAAAAGGCCTTGTCTTGCCTTACAATATGTTCAAACACAGGGGTGGGGGGGGGGGGGGGAGATAGATAGGACGCCTGGCCGCTTTTCTGACAGCTAATTCACCTGATGATGAAGCATTTTTCTCTGCCAACCACGCATGTGTGTCACCTTTAAAACATTCCTCCATTTCTGAGGTAATGGACTTGTGAACGAGCGCTGTGCAGCAAAGCGCTGACCGACCGTCAGAGCTCGATTTGGGGCTAAACGCAACGTAGCGAGGCAGAAAATGAGCATCGTCTCTCGCTTGCTGCTGCTTGGCCGTGATAGGACCATGATAGGGCGGGCGGGTCGCGGGCGAGGTTTGAGCCTAGCGCTGGTCGTGGACACACACCAGCCCGGCTTAATGAGCCACAGCGGGGATCCGTTTAGCCTCCGTGTGCTAACGTGGTAATGTGTCCCTGGCCGCGCTACATTAGACAGGGAATTAATCGACCCACATTCAGAAGTTCTGTAGGAAAAGACAGTGTTCACTACGTTAACCAAGTGTCAGCCCAGCTTTCGTGCGTTCTTCGGCTGTTGTTTTTTGATTGCTGGATTTAATCCCCCTGATAATCGCTGACACTATGACGTTCCAATGGGATGCGTGAAGTCATGTTATTTAAAATTGACGGTATTTATTCAACAACAAAAAAAAGATATAAAATGCAAATGAATGAGAGATGTGCCTGCATAGCAGAGATAGAGGACCTCACAGTCAAATGCCGACCGTATTACCTCCCAAGAGAATTCAGTTAAAGTCACAGTCGTGAATATTCCCCCTCAAGCCGATACCACGACGGCCCTCAAAGAACTTCACATATCCTGAGGCCGTGTTTAATATAGCTGAGGATTTTAATGAGGCAAATTTGAGGAAAACGTTACCGAAGTTCTACCAACACATTAACTGCAGTACTTACACTGCTAAAACACTCGACCACTGCTACTCCAACTTCCGGGATGCCTACAAGACCCTCCCCCGCCCTCCCTTCGGCAAATCTGATCTCGACTCCATTTTGCTCAACCCTTCCTATAGGCAGAAACTCAAACAGGAAGTACCTGTGCAAGGACTATTCAACGCTGGTTTGACCAATCGGAATCCACGCTTCAAGATTGTTTTGATTACGCAGACTGGGATATGTTCCGGATAGCCTCAGAGAATGACATTGACGAATACACTGATACGGGGACTGAGTTTATTAAGAAGTGTATAGGAGATGTTGTACCCAATGTGACTATTAAAACCTACCCCAACCAGAAACCGTGGATAGATGGCAGCATTCCCAAATGACACCCTATGTCTTCTATTTTTAATGAAACTTTATTTAACTTGGCGAGTCAGTTAAGAACTAATTCTTATTTATAATGTTAGCCTAGGAACAGTCAGGTTAACTGCCTTTTTCAGGGGCAAAATGACAAATGTATACCTTGTCAGCTCAGGGATTCAATCTAGCAACCTTTCGGTTACTGGCCCAACACTCTAACCACTAGGCTGTCTGCCACCCTAAATAGTGCACTGCATTTGACCAGGGTCCATAGGGCTCTATTAAAAAGGAGTGCACTATTTAGTCCATTCTAACCACTAGGCCGTCTGCCACCCTATATAGTGCACTGCATTCGACCAGGGTCCATAGGGCTCTATTAAAAAGGAGTGCACTATTCAGTCCATTCTAACCACTAGGCTGTCTGCCACCCTATATAGTGCACTGCATTTGACCAGGGTCCATAGGGCTCTATTAAAAAGGAGTTCACTATACAGTCCATTCGGAAAGTATTCAGACCCCTTGACTTGTTCCACATTTTGTTACATTACAGCCTCATTCTAAAATGGATTCAATTGTTTTTTTCCTTATCAATCTACACACAATACCCCATAATGACATCACAATATCCCATAATGACATCACAATACCCCACAATGACATCACAACACCCCATAATGGCAAAGCAAAAGCAGGATTTTAGAAAAAAAATTGTTTAATTAAAAATAAATAACAGAAATATAACATTTACATAAGTATTCAGACCCTTTACTCAGTACTTTGTTGAAGCACCTTGGGCAGCGATTACAGCCTTCAGTCTTCTTGGGTAAGACTTGGTACACCTGTATTTGGGGAGTTCCTCTCATTCTTCTCTGCAGATCCTCTCAAGCTCTGTCAGGTTGGATGGAAAGCATCCAATTCCCTACTATATAGGGACTAGGGCTCTGGTCTAAAGTAGTGCACTATATAGGGAATAGGGCTCTGGTCTAAAGTAGTGCACTATATAGGGACTAGGGCCCTGGTCTAAAGTAGTGCACTATATAGGGAAAAGGGCTCTGGTCTAAAGTAGTGCACTATATAGGGAAAAGGGCTCTGGTCTAAAGTAGTATACTATATAGGGAATAGGGCCCTGGTCTAAAGTAGTGCACTATATAGGGAAAAGGGCTCTGGTCTAAAGTAGTGCACTATATAGGGAATAGGGCTCTGGTCTAAAGTAGTGCACTATATAGGGAATAGGGTTCTGGTCTAAAGTAGTGTACTATATAGGGAATAGGGCTCTGGTCTAAAGTAGTGCACTATGTGGGGAATAGGGTGTCACCTGGGACACATACATCCTGTGACACGTCTTTAATTTTGGGACAAAAAGATATCCCAGCTATGAGAGCATTTGTTATTTGTCAAGCAGAAAACTTGACAAGATGCAATCATGCCCCCAAAAAACCTGTTTGAAAGGGTACAGGGGACAACACAAAGAGGAAGTGACACGGGGACAACACAAAGAGGAAGTGACACGGGGACAACACAAAGAGGAAGTGACACGGGGATACAAACGCATCGGAGACCAGAAAATAGAAGGAGATGAATATGGAAATGTCTCTGTTTGATTTCCTGCCATTATCTAGTGACAAATAAATGGAAACCAAACTAGGCTGTAATTTTCCCTCTGTGTGTGTGAGACCTGTTATTACGTTGACTATTTACGTGACATGGAGCTATTCGGGTTTTCTGCTCTGAAAAAAGGCAATTTAGATGGAAAATCAGAGAGCATCTTGGAGAGCATCTTAACCCTGCTTATGCTGGAGTCAATCAATTGTTTTAAATTATTTAACTTTCTTTTATTCAATTCAGTTTGATTCCTTTAACTACGGAGTAAATGTTCCCCCGAGTGGTGCTGAGGTCCATGGCACTGCATCTTAGGGGTGTCACTACAGACCCTGGTTCGATTCCAGACTGTATCACAACCAGCCGTGATTGGGATTCCCATAGCACGGCGCGCCACTGGCCCAGTGTCGTTAGAGTTTGACCGGGGTTGGGCTGTCATTGTAAACAAGAATGAGTTTTTTTTACTGACTTGCCTGGTTAAATAGAAACATGATAATGTGTTGAGGTGCACTCTGCCTGAATGTGTTGGTACAATCACTTACCTACCAAGCCCCAAGTCGACACAAATACTGACCTGCACGTGTGTAAAGGACGTCACGCTACCTGCTTAGCAACTATCACTTCCTCTTGACCCGAACCCAGGACCTCTGCCCCTCAAAACACACACACACACACACGACCACCCTGCCGAAGCATCTTACCAGCCGCTGAAACGCTAACGTACACACCTGTAAAGCATTGAGGGATTGCAAGGCAAGTATCTCTCTTGACCCTTCGTGGATCCACACTCCTCAACCATCCTCTGTTTCACCCTGTAATGATGCAACCATCCTCTGTATCATCCTGTAATGACACAACCATCCTCTGTATCATCCTGTAATGACACAACCATCCTCCGTATCACCCTGTAATGATACAACCATCCTCTGTATCACCCTGTAATGATACAACCATCCTCTGTATCATCCTGTAATGATACAACCATCCTCCGTATCACCCTGTAATGATACAACCATCCTCTGTATCACCCTGTAATGATACAACCATCCTCCGTTTCACCCTGTAATGATACAACCATCCTCTGTATCACCCTGTAATGATACAACCATCCTCTGTATCACCCTGTAATGATACAACCATCCTCTGTATCACCCTGTAATGATACAACCATCCTCTGTATCACCCTGTAATGATACAACCATCCTCCGTTTCACCCTGTAATGATACAACCATCCTCTGTATCACCCTGTAATGATACAACCATCCTCTGTATCACCCTGTAATGATACAACCATCCTCCGTTTCACCCTGTAATGATACAACCATCCTCTGTATCACCCTGTAATGATACAACCATCCTCTGTATCACCCTGTAATGATACAACCATCCTCTGTATCACCCTGTAATGATACAACCATCCTCCGTTTCACCCTGTAATGATACAACCATCCTCTGTATCACCCTGTAATGATACAACCATCCTCTGTATCACCCTGTAATGATACAACCATCCTCTGTATCACCCTGTAATGATACAACCATCCTCTGTATCACCCTGTAATGATACAACCATCCTCTGTATCATCCAATGAGTCGACATGAACGCAAACAGACTTATACCCAGAATAACTCATTCACTTACTGTACACCCGTTGTTCTGATAGAAGGAGCAGAACGAGGTGTTACTAATTTACAATTCTTACAACTTGTTTCATTATGTGTCCATGTGTTCCATCAGGCAGGGTGGCCTGTGTTTTATTCAGGCGCTAAGTAGCCCAGCGGGGAGTCCAGACTGGGCCAGGTGGCTCCCTCTAGCTAGGTGACCTGGAGGTTAGACTATTTCCATATCTGTGTTCCAAATGGCAGCCTGTTTCCTTTATAGGACACTACATTTGATCAGGCTGTTAGTGCTCTATATTGGGGGGGGGGGGGGGGGGACACACGCTCCATTTCTGTTTGAGGTTTTAACTCCACCAAAACGGTCCGTGGATTCCTTCAGTTGTTCCGTCAAACGGCTGCTTGGTTCTGTTCTGTATTAGTGGCCCCTTTCCTCTAACAGTATGACCGTGTTTGCATCCCAAACAGCAACCTAATCCTCATAGGGCTCTGGATAAAACGAGTGCACTATGTAGGGAATAGGGGGCCATTTGGGACGAAGCCCTATGACTGTGTCTCGCTGGTCTGAGACATTTTTTTTTTTTGTTATGTTGTTGTTGATGTTGTTGTTGATGTTGTTGTTTATGTTGTTGTTGATGTTGTTGTTCTTTGTTGTTCATTACAAAGCCACTTTGAGGCCCTTGTTCATCATATGCTGACAGCACGTTTCATAACTCCAAGTGTCGGACTGTAAGAGGCCTCTCAAGTCTCACCCTGCCGGCTCGCCCCCTTCTCTCCACTCACCCTCCACATCCAGCCTCAGGCCATGTGGACCATGTGGAGCCCAGCCTCCCAGCTTCGTAGTCTCCCAGCCTCCTTGCCTTCTTTCTTCCCAGACTGCCAGCCTCACAGCCTCCTAGCATCCTAGCTTTTCAGACTGCCAGTTTCCCAGACTACCAGCCTCCTAGCTTCTCAGACTGCCAGCCTCCCAGACTGCCAGCCTCCTAGCTTTTCAGACTGCCAGCTTCCCAGACTGCCAGCCTCCTAGCTTTTCAGACTGCCAGCTTCCCAGACTGCCAGCCTCCTAGCTTCCCAGACTACCAGCCTCCTAGCTTTTCAGACTGCCAGCTTCCCAGACTACCAGCCTCCTAGCTTCCCAGACTGCCAGCCTTTCAGCCTCCTAACCTCCTAGCTTCGCAGACTGCCAGTTTCCTAGTCTCGCAGCCTCCTAACTTCTCCGACTGCCAGCCTCCCAGCCTCCTAGCTTCCCAGACTGCCAGCCTCCCAGCCTCCTAGCTTCCCAGAATCCCAGCCTCCCAGACTCCCAGCCCCCCAGACTCCCAGCCTCCTAGCTTCCCAGACTCCCAGCCTCCTAGCTTCCCAGACTGCCAGCCTCCCAGCCTCCTAGCTTCCCAGACTCCCAGCCTCCTAACTTCCCAGCCTCCCAGCCTCCTAGGCTCCTGTTCTGCTGCTCAGCCGCCAGCCATGTTTTCTTTGTCCCGTTGTGCATAACTCTCTCTCTCTCTGCCACCTACGATCTACAGCCCTCAGCTGTTTACGCCTCCCTCCCTCCTGTCCTCCTGTGAGAAGCCAAGCAGAGCCTTCTCAGACGTCGGTTCAGAGCGTAATGTATTCCTCCAGAGACTCCCAGATTCTTAGGTATGCATGTGACTAAGACTCCATCCGTCCACCTCCATCCCTCTACCTCCATCACTCCATCCCTCCATCCTCCTCCTCAATCCCTCCTCCACCTCCACCTCCTCCACAGCCACCTCCTCCACCTCCTCCTCCTCCTCAGCGAGTGTATAAGAGCAGCTGTTGAGAAGTGTAAAGGTCACAGATTCTCATTATGGCTGTGTTCAATCCAAGGAAATACTATATTAGCTGACAGCAAACACTGATTCTGAGAAGAGAGAAAAGTCTGACAATTTTTTTTACGGTTTAACGGCCATTTTAAGTTGTCTGTTTTTATTTGTCCAATTAGCCAAGTTAGAATCCCTCTACCCCTCTCCTCTGTAAGCTTCTACTTCTGATGTGGGCCGTGCTGTTGGTCACGTGGCCGTAAATCCTGACAAAAATGGTACGTATTGTCTCCATTACTACAGAACTGCTGTGAAAAGAACCGTTAGAGCACCGGAGAAGCTGGGCCTTTTTGTTTTCTGAAACATCCAGCTGTACTCCTCTGATCTGGAGGCCTTCTTGTTTTCTGAAACATCCAGCTGTACTCCTCTGATCTGGAGGCCTTCTTGTTTTCTGAAACATCCAGCTGTACTCCTCTGATCTGGAGGCCTTCTTGTTTTCTGAAACATCCAGCTGTACTCCTCTGATCTGGAGGCCTTCTTGTTTTCTGAAACATCCAGCTGTACTCCTCTGATCTGGAGGCCTTTTTGTTTTCTGAAACATCCAGCTGTACTCCTCTGATCTGGAGGCCTTCTTGTTTTCTGAAACATCCAGCTGTACTCCTCTGATCTGGAGGCCTTCTTGTTTTCTGAAACATCCAGCTGTACTCCTCTGATCTGGAGGCCTTCTTGTTTTCTGAAACATCCAGCTGTACTCCTCTGATCTGGAGGCCTTCTTGTTTTCTGAAACATCCAGCTGTACTCCTCTGATCTGGAGGCCTTCTTGTTTTCTGAAACATCCAGCTGTACTCCTCTGATCTGGAGGCCTTCTTGTTTTCTGAAACATCCAGCTGTACTCCTCTGATCTGGAGGCCTTCTTGTTTTCTGAAACATCCAGCTGTACTCCTTTGATCTGGAGGCCTTTCTGTTTTCTGAAACATCCAGCTGTACTCCTCTGATCTGCAGGCCTTTTGACTTTCTCTTCCAATTAAAAGCTAATTAGTGAAGTGATTAAGATGTCGTAGGAGTCCACCAGATAAAAGTTCACAGAAACACAGTTTCAACTCCTTTCTATGGACCCACTAAGAGTCTTTTAGTATTTTCTGATAACTAATGACTGTTTAATGGCCGTCGTCGATCTGGATTCTGGAGAAACAAAACAATAGTCTTGCCGCTACGCTTCATAAAATAGTCCTTTAGTTTGGTTTAGTGATAAATTAAAACAAACAAAAACAAACAATGGGCCAGATATGTTGAAGGGGGGAAAAAAGGTCAACTGAGAAATGGTGTGGAAGTAGCCTCTACAGAGACAATGACAAAGGAGGAAGAGACTGACTTGATCAATTATCAGACACACATCCTGACCAATTCTGTCACCACTAGACATGAGAAATACAGTAATCAAACCTATTGGCCCTGATCTTTTTCTACGGTGAAATATAAATAATGTGAGAGGTACTTGTTTTGGATCTGCTGTTCGGGGTGTGTTTTGACCGAGGCATGGTATTCTAAGTGACTATTTAACACAGTCAGAAAGATATTCCCTTCACTCCATGTCTCCTCTCCTCACTGGCTTCACAAAACACTTGTGAACGTTTGTTAGACGACATCTGTGCTAAAGTAATTAAACGCTCACTTTCAAATGTTCTCTACATGGACTCTGAGTAGGAGGAGGAGAGGAGAGGAGAGGGAGGAGAGGAGAGGAGGAGGAGAAGGAGAAGATGAGAGGGAGAAGAGAAGAGGAGAAGAGGAGAGGAAGAGAAGGAAGCGGAGGAGAGGGAGAGAAGAAGAGGAGAGGAGGAGGAGAGAAGGAAGAGAGGGAGAGGAGAGGAGAGGAGAGGAGAGGAGAGGAGAGGAGAGGAGAGGGACAGGAAGAGGAGAGGGACAGGAAGAGGAGAGGGACAGGAAGAGGAGAAGGGGAGAAGAGGAGAGGAGAGGAGAGGAGGAGGAGGAGGAGGAGAAGGAGGAGGAGGAGGAGGAGGAGGAGATGGAGAGGGAGAGGGAGGAGAGAGGAGAGACTGACATTAGCTCCTGTGGGACAGAGCAGTGCCATGTCTATTTCAACCCGACCCCCCAAGACAGACACATTCTACTGGCCATGACAACTGTTTCATATTCACCATGAGGAATCCTTTATTCCTACTTCCCTTTTCATGCCCTTTATTCTCTGCTCTTTCTCAGTCATCACCAACTGTGAGTCTCAACAGAGAATATACCACGTTCTGTACTTGCCGTCTACAGTGTCACGCCAGGCGAGCAACGCCATTAGCGAAACTGATTTTTCCATTTGCTTTACTACATTTTATTCCACTGATCATATCGGTCTGAATTGAACGAAAATATCATTTTTTACTCCACTGAGACAATAGAAATACTCATTATTCCTGATCAGGAGTGATCCTCCATTACTCTCCTAATAATAGGAATACTCATTATTCCTGATCAGGAGTGATCCTCCATTACTCTCCTAATAATAGATAGACTCATTATTCCTGATCAGGAGTGATCCTCCGGTCTTATAGTTCTAGGGCCTAAAAACATGTTGAAAGTGAGTGACTTTCAGTTTGAGAAGGAAATGGGCAATAAATTCTTATCATTCAGTTGTGATCTGTAATTACAGATAGACAGTCAAGGAGTCTGGTCTTCACACCTCGTTATACAGTTCCACAGTACAAATGGCTCAATTCAATGTTCTCTTTTCAAGTTGACCAACTTACTTCTCATCAAAGTGGTACGAGTGGCCCAGTGTGTTAAATTAGATGAATTCTCCTGACTGGAGGTGGGTTTAGTGGCCCAGTGTGTTAAATGAGATGGATTCTCCTGACTGGAGGTGGGTTTAGTGGCCCAGTGTGTTGAATTAGATGACTTCTCCAGACTGGGGGTGGGTTTAGTGGCCCAGTGTGTTGAATAAGATGAATTCTCCTGACTGGATGTGGGTTTAGTGTCCCAGTGTGTTGAATTAGATGACTTCTCCTGACTGGAGGTGGGTTTAGTGGCCCAGTGTGTTGAATTCTCCTGACTGGAGGTGGGTTTAGTGGCCCAGTGTGTTGAATTAGATGAATTCTCCTGACTGGATGTGGGTTTAGTGGCCCAGTGTGTTGAATTAGATGAATTCTCCTGACTGGGGGTGGGTTTAGTGGCCCAGTGTGTTGAATTAGATTAATTCTCCTGACTGGAGGTGGGTTTAGTGGCCCAGTGTGTTGAATTAGATGAATTCTCCTGACTGGAGGTGGGTTTAGTGGCCCAGTGTGTTGAATAAGATGAATTCTCCTGACTGGGGGTGGGTTTAGTGGCCCAGTGTGTTGAATCAGATTAATTATCCTGACTGGGGGTGGGTTTAGTGGCCCAGTGTGTTGAATTAGATGGATTCTCCTGACTGGAGATGGGTTTAGTGGCCCAGTGTGTTGAATTAGATGAATTCTCCTGACTGGAGGTGGGTTTAGTGGCCCAGTGTGTAGAATTAGATGAATTCTCCTGACTGGGGGTGGGTTTAGTGGCCCAGTGTGTTGAATAAGATGGATTCTCCTGACTGGAGGTGGATTTAGTGGCCCAGTGTGTTGAATAAGATGAATTCTCCTGACTGGATGTGGGTTTAGTGGTCCAGTGTGTTGAATTAGATGACTTCTCCTGACTGGGGGTGGGTTTAGTGTCCCAGTGTGTTGAATTAGATGAATTCTCCTGACTGGAGGTGGGTTTAGTGGCCCAGTGTGTTGAATAAGATGAATTCTCCTGACTGGAGGTGGGTTTAGTGGCCCAGTGTGTTGAATCAGATTAATTATCCTGACTGGGGGTGGGTTTAGTGGCCCAGTGTGTTGAATTAGATGGATTCTCCTGACTGGAGATGGGTTTAGTGGCCCAGTGTGTTGAATTAGATGAATTCTCCTGACTGGAGGTGGGTTTAGTGGCCCAGTGTGTAGAATTAGATGAATTCTCCTGACTGGGGGTGGGTTTAGTGGCCCAGTGTGTTGAATAAGATGGATTCTCCTGACTGGAGGTGGATTTAGTGGCCCAGTGTGTTGAATAAGATGAATTCTCCTGACTGGATGTGGGTTTAGTGGTCCAGTGTGTTGAATTAGATGACTTCTCCTGACTGGGGGTGGGTTTAGTGTCCCAGTGTGTTGAATTAGATGAATTCTCCTGACTGGAGGTGTGTTTAGTGTCCCAGTGTGTTGAATTAGATGAATTCTCCTGACTGGAGGTGGATTTAGTGTCCCAGTGTGTTGAATTAGATGAATTCTCCTGACTGGAGGTGGGTTTAGTGGCCCAGTGTGTTGAATTAGATGAATTATCCTGACTGGGGGTGGGTTTAGTGGCCCAGTGTGTTGAATAAGATGAATTCTCCTGACTGGAGGTGGATTTAGTGGCCCAGTGTGTTGAATAAGATGGATTCTCCTGACTGGAGGTGTGTTTAGTGTCCCAGTGTGTTGAATTAGATGAATTCTCCTGACTGGAGGTGGGTTTAGTGGCCCAGTGTGTTGAATTAGATGAATTCTCCTGACTGGGGGTGGGTTTAGTGGCCCAGTGTGTTGAATAAGATGAATTCTCCAGACTGGGGATGGGTTTAGTGTCCCAGTGTATTAAATAATATATATTTTCCTGCCCGGGAGCGGTTTATGAAATAGATCAATATTACTAATGACTCAAACTAGAGAGTTACAGACTGTACATCTGTACTGCCAGAGCAACCTCGCCGACAGAGTTAAATATACCAGACGCGCTGCTTTCATCTTCACATAGAAACCAATCAATTTTATGTATACGCTCCTCTCCTGGTCGTCTTTAAAAACGCCCACATGCTGTTAAATGTATTCAGGCCATTGTCTTAGCAGCCATCTGTTCCACAGTGGAGACGTTATGTTCTTCTTCTAGGTTCAGTAGGTACTGAGCAGCTGTGGGACTGTACTAACTTTTCATTTGAGAGGCAAGTGCCCTGTCAACGGAGTAGTTTTCTTCTGTTTTCTATGTCAGTGCAAATCCCCCCGCAGTTCTGGTTAGATAAGAAATTAAATAAATAGTTCTTCTAAATGATGTCCTCAAGCCGAACATACAGCATTTCTTCTCCAACATCATACCTGTGGGTTTTTTTATGGGACAGATGAGCTTTAATGTTGCAGATAGATTGTGATCAAAATGTGATCCGATTGTGATCCGATTGTGGCTTCTATCAATGTAATAGTCCACATCACTCCAGTCCACCATATACAGTGCCTTGCGAAAGTATTCGGCCCCCTTGAACTTTGCGACCTTTTGCCACATTTCAGGCTTCAAACATAAAGATATAAAACTGTATTTTTTAGTGAAGAATCAACAACAAGTGGGACACAATCATGAAGTGGAACGACATTTATTGGATATTTCAAACTTTTTTAACAAATCAAAAACTGAAAAATTGGGCGTGCAAAATTATTCAGCCCCCTTAAGTTAATACTTTGTAGCGCCACCTTTTGCTGCGATTACAGCTGTAAGTCGCTTGGGGTATGTCTCTATCAGTTTTGCACATCGAGAGACTGACATTTTTTCCCATTCCTCCTTGCAAAACAGCTCGAGCTCAGTGAGGTTGGATGGAGAGCATTTGTGAACAGCAGTTTTCAGTTCTTTCCACAGATTCTCGATTGGATTCAGGTCTGGACTTTGACTTGGCCATTCTAACACCTGGATATGTTTATTTTTGAACCATTCCATTGTAGATTTTGCTTTATGTTTTGGATCATTGTCTTGTTGGAAGACAAATCTCCGTCCCAGTCTCAGGTCTTTTGCAGACTCCATCAGGTTTTCTTCCAGAATGGTCCTGAATTTGGCTCCATCCATCTTCCCATCAATTTTAACCATCTTCCCTGTCCCTGCTGAAGAAAAGCAGGCCCAAACCATGATGCTGCCACCACCATGTTTGACAGTGGGGATGGTGTGTTCAGGGTGATGAGCTGTGTTGCTTTTACGCCAAACATAACGTTTTGCATTGTTGCCAAAAAGTTCAATTTTGGTTTCATCTGACCAGAGCACCTTCTTCCACATGTTTGGTGTGTCTCCCAGGTGGCTTGTGGCAAACTTTAAACGACACTTTTTATGGATATCTTTAAGAAATGGCTTTATTCTTGCCACTCTTCCATAAAGGCCAGATTTGTGCAATATACAACTGATTGTTGTCCTATGGACAGAGTCTCCCACCTCAGCTGTAGATCTCTGCAGTTCATCCAGAGTGATCATGGGCCTCTTGGCTGCATCTCTGATCAGTCTTCTCCTTGTATGAGCTGAAAGTTTAGAGGGACGGCCAGGTCTTGGTAGATTTGCAGTGGTCTGATACTCCTTCCATTTCAATATTATCGCTTGCACAGTGCTCCTTGGGATGTTTAAAGCTTGGGAAATCTTTTTGTATCCAAATCCGTCTTTAAACTTCTTCACAACAGTATCTCGGACATGCCTGGTGTGTTCCTTGTTCTTCATGATGCTCTCTACGCTTTTAACGGACCTCTGAGACTATCACAGTGCAGGTGCATTTATACGGAGACTTGATTACACACAGGTGGATTGTATTTATCATCATTAGTCATTTAGGTCAACATTGGATCATTCAGAGATCCTCACTGAACTTCTGGAGAGAGTTTGCTGCACTGAAAGTAAAGGGGCTGAATAATTTTGCACGCCCAATTTTTCAGTTTTTGATTTGTTAAAAAAGTTTGAAATATCCAATAAATGTCGTTCCACTTCATGATTGTGTCTCACTTGTTGTTGATTCTTCACAAAAAAATACAGTTTTATATCTTTATGTTTGAAGCCTGAAATGTGGCAAAAAGTCGCAAAGTTCAAGGGGGCCGAATACTTTCGCAAGGCACTGTATATATATATATGTTTTTTTTTAAATACAGTATACACTAGATGACCAAAAGTATGTGGACACCTGCTCGTCCAACATCTCAACACCTTCGCTAAGAGTATTACTATGGTATTGATCGATTGACTAGGACTTTCCAACATCAGCCAGTAGTGTTATTTACAGTCTTAGTGCCACGTTCTGACCTCTATTTATGTTGTTTTGTATTTATTTAGTATGGTCAGGGCGTGAGTTGGGTGGGCAGTCTATGTTTGTTTTTCTATGTTTTGGGGCATTTCTATGTTTTCGGCCTAGTATGGTTCTCAATCAGAGGCAGGTGTCATTAGTTGTCTCTGATTGAGAATCATACTTAGGTAGCCTGGGTTTCACTGTGTGTTTGTGGGTGATTGTTCCTGTTTTTGTGTTTGCACCAGACAGGGCTGTTTTGAGTTCTCACGTTTCTTGTTTTTTCGTTAGTTTGTTCATGTATAGTGTCGTCAATAAATTACAATGAACAACCACCACGCTGCGCTTTGGTCCGCCTCTACTTCACAAGAAGAGAATCGTTACACTTAGCTCCAAGTAAATGTTGCCATTTTTTCAGCCAATCCTGAACCTGCGAAATAAAAACAAAAAAAGCTACATATGGGCAGTACCAAAACAAGGGATCTAATGACTCTGTCTATCGACAGCCAAATCTGCAGAGCTGGGAAGGTTATGTCCCCCATATACAGTGCCTTGCGTAAGTATTCGGCCCCCTTGAACTTTGCGACCTTTTGCCACATTTCAGGCTTCAAACATAAAGATATAAAACTGTATTTTTTTGTGAAGAATCAACAACAAGTGGGACACAATCATGAAGTGGAAAGACATTTATTGGATATTTCAAACTTTTTTAACAAATCAAAAACTGAAAAAATGGGCGTGCAAAATTATTCAGCCCCTCTCTGAATGATCCAATGTTGACCTAAATGACTAATGATGATAAATACAATCCACCTGTGTGTAATCAAGTCTCCGTATAAATGCACCTGCACTGTGATAGTCTCAGAGGTCCGTTAAAAGCGCAGAGAGCATCATGAAGAACAAGGAACACACCAGGCAGGTCCGAGATACTGTTGTGAAGAAGTTTAAAGCCGGATTTGGATACAAAAAGATTTCCCAAGCTTTAAACATCCCAAGGAGCACTGTGCAAGCGATAATATTGAAATGGAAGGAGTATCAGACCACTGCAAATCTACCAAGACCTGGCCGTCCCTCTAAACTTTCAGCTCATACAAGGAGAAGACTGATCAGAGATGCAGCCGAGAGGCCCATGATCACTCTGGATGAACTGCAGAGATCTACAGCTGAGGTGGGAGACTCTGTCCATAGGACAAAAAGTCGTATATTGCACAAATCTGGCCTTTATGGAAGAGTGGCAAGAAGAAAGCCATTTCTTAAAGATATCCATAAAAAGTGTCGGTTAAAGTTTGCCACAAGCCACCTGGGAGACACACCAAACATGTGGAAGAAGGTGCTCTGGTCAGATGAAACCAAAATGTAACTTTTTGGCAACAATGCAAGACGTTACGTTTGGCGTAAAAGCAACACAGCTCATCACCTTGAACACACCATCCCCACTGTCAAACATGGTGGTGGCAGCATCATGGTTTGGGCCTGCTTTTCTTCAGCAGGGACAGGGAAGATGGTTAAAATTGATGTGAAGATGGATGGAGCCAAATACAGGACCATTCTGAAAGAAAACCTGATGGAGTCTGCAAAAGACCTGAGACTGGGACGGAGATTTGTCTTCCAACAAGACAATGATCCAAAACATAAAGCAAAATCTACAATGGAATGGTTCAAAAATAAACATATCCAGGTGTTAGAATGGCCAAGTCAAAGTCCAGACCTGAATCCAATCGAGAATCTGTGGAAAGAACTGAAAACTGTTGTTCACAAATGCTCTCCATCCAACCTCACTGAGCTCGAGCTGTTTTGCAAGGAGGAAATGGGAAAAAATGTCAGTCTCTCGATGTGCAAAACTGATAGAGACATACCCCAAGCGACTTACAGCTGTAATCGCAGCAAAAGGTGGCACTACAAAGTATTAACTTAAGGGGGCTGAATAATTTTGCACGCCCAATTTTTCAGTTTTTGATTTGTTAAAAAAGTTTGAAATATCCAATAAATGTCGTTCTACTTCATGATTGTGTCCCACTTGTTGTTGATTCTTCACAAAAAAATACAGTTTTATATCTTTATGTTTGAAGCCTGAAATGTGGCAAAAGGTCGCAAAGTTCAAGGGGGCCGAATACTTTCGCAAGGCACTGTATATAACATTCAATTGGTTCCAAGAATTTTGTATAATAATTTAAAAACTTTATGTTTTGATCCGGCGGCATATTGTATATCGGAACATTAAATCTCCTCCCGATGTTTTTGTAACCTGTATGACGCAGCTGTCCATTTTTTTGGTTCCTTAAACTAAACTGGTTTACTTTTTTAATTCATTCTTTAGCCCATTTTTGTCTTCAATGCAGTGGCCTTCAGAAAAGTTCCTTACCTCCTCCCCTTTCCTCTTGCCTCCTCTTTCAACTTGCCTCCTCCCCTTTCAACTTGCCTCCTCCCCTTTCCACTTGCCTCCTCCTCTTTCCACTTGCCTCCTCCCCTTTCAACTTGCCTCCTCCCCTTTCAACTTGCCGCCTCCCCTTTGCACTTGCCGCCTCCCCTTTCCACTTGCCTCCTCCTCTTTCCACTTGCCGCCTCCTCTTTCCACTTGCCTCCTCCCCTTTCAACTTGCCTCCTCCCCTTTCAACTTGCCACCTCCCCTTTCCACTTGCCTCCTCCCCTTTCAACTTGCCTCCTCCCCTTTCAACTTGCCGCCTCCCCTTTCCACTTGCCGCCTCCCCTTTCCACTTGCCTCCTCCTCTTTCCACTTGCCGCCTCCTCTTTCCACTTGCCTCCTCCCCTTTCAACTTGCCTCCTCCCCTTTCAACTTGCCACCTCCCCTTTCCACTTGCCTCCTCCTCTTTCCACTTGTCTCCTCCCCTTTCCACTTACCTCCTCCTCTTTCCACTTACCTCCTCCCCTTTCCACTTGCCTCCTCCCCCATTCCACTTGCCTCCTCCCCCTTTCCACTTGCCTCCTCCCCTTTCCACTTGCCTCCTCCCCTTTCCACTTGACTCCTCCCCTTTCCACTTGCCTCCTCCCCTTTCCACTTGCCTCCTCCCCTTTCCACTTGCCTCCTCCATTTTTTTGCGGTAATGCTGCATTCAGTTGGTTGTAATTTTGTGTTTTTGGGACATTTCTGTATATTTTTGTTAACTGCATATTTGACATAATTCCACCAGTCCAAATTTATGATATAGTTTACAAAGATTATACCAATTTTATATATTTGAGTTTAACCATAATATTCCTTGTATTATTTGTTGTTTTTTCTCGTGTATTAAACATGGGATGAGGAACTCTTACTAATCTGCTAGAGACCCGTTTGGATTTAAGTGTCATTTTTGTATTATTGAAGCATTTCGCTACACCTGCAACGTCTGCTCCTGAGTGGCACAGCAGTCTAAGTCACCGCATCTCAGTGCTAGAGGCATCTCAGTGCTGACTCTGGTTTGATCCCGGGCTGTATCATCAACTGGCCGTGATCGGGAAGGCCAGATTAGTCCATCGTTGTAAATAAGAATTTGTTCATAACTGACATGCCTAGTTTAATAAAATAACATGTGTATGCGACTAATAAAAATGTGATTTAGTGAGAGGTCCAATACTTTTAATAGTTCATCGTTTCATACCTGTGTTGTTGTTTTGTCACTTTCTCTCCAGATGGTGACTTGCGTTTTTATCTCAGACTGTCAGCTTCCGATAACTAATTTGTTTTTAATTGAAACATGTCACAGATGTTCCCATTATGACGTCTATTTTCGGCTTGACGACACATCTGAGATCTGAGACGGGGTAAAGTAAGACACAAAATATAATGTCTCCATGAATTGAACTAGGACTACTGTTGCAGCCATCTAGTAGAAAAACAACCCTGTAAATCCAGCCTAATGTGACTTGTACCTCTCCTAAGGGTCTGTTTGACTTCAGCTGACAATTTGTGAGGAAACCTAGCACCCACTTCGATTAGTTGTTATGGTAATAGTTGTCATGGTAATAGTCCCTACATTAAAACAGGTCTATACTATATTTCTCTGCACTACAATCTACAGTCCTGAGACTCAGCTATAGGTGTTCAGCTCTTGACGGGAACCTCCTCTATCAGTGAAACAAAAGTCCAGCTAGCGAGACAGAATTACCAGTAATTGTCACACCTTGATCTGTTTCACCTGTCTTTGTGATTGTCTCCAACCCCCTCCAGGTGTCGCCCATCTTCTCCATTATCCCCTGTGTATTTATACCTGTGTTCTCTGTTTGTATGTTGCCAGTTCCTTTTGTTTTGTCAAGCCTACCAGCGGTTTTTCCTCTGCTCCTGTCTCGCGATTGTTCTTGGTTTCCCGGTGTTGACCATTCTGCCTGCCGTCCTGCACCTTTGCCCCAGCTATCTGGATTACTGACCTCTGCCTGACCTGAGCCTGCCTGCCGTGCTGTACCTTTGCCCCAGCTATCTGGATTACTGACCTCTGCCTGACCTGAGCCTGCGTGCCGTGCTGTACCTTTGCCCCAGCTATCTGGATTACTGACCCCTGCCTGCCCTTAACCTGTCTTTTGCCTGCCCCTGTTGGATTAATAAACTGTTGCTACTGTTGTCTGCATCTGGGTCTTACCTGAATAGTAATGTTCCTAACTATATGTTAAGTCAGCTGGGACACTATGCTGTGAAAGTGGGAGAGTTATTAACGTGATAACACAACAATGAACCCGCAAAGTACACTTCCACAATTACATCCAATCTGTCTTTGGTGAAAAATGGGTCTGAAAAGGTCACCAAGTCCAATCCATAACCTTTCATGGTAAAGAACTGGTCTGAAACTGTCACCAAGCCCAGCTATAACGTTCCATGGTAAAGAACTGGTCTGAACCTGTCTCCAAGCCCAGCTATAACCTTCCATGGTAAAGAACTGGTCTGAACCTGTCTCCAAGCCCAGCTATAACCTTCCATGGTAAAGAACTGGTCTGAACCTGTCTCCAAGCCCAGCTATAACCTTCCATGGTAAAGAACTGGTCTGAACCTGTCTCCAAGCCCAGCTATAACCTTCCATGGTAAAGAACTGGTCTGAACCTGTCTCCAAGCCCAGATATAACCTTCCATTGTAAAGAACTGGTCTGAACCTGTCACCAAGCCCAGATATAGCCTTCCATTGTAAAGAACTGGTCTGAACTTGTTACCAAGCCCGGCTATAACCTTCCATGGTAAAGAACTGGTCTGAACCTGTCTCCAAGCCCAGATATAACCTTCCATTGTGAAGAACTGGTCTGAACCTGTCTCCAAGCCCAGATATAGCCTTCCATCTCTCCCTGTAGGCTGACCGACAGACCCAACACATTAGTAGTAATCAATACCCAACACCCCAGAAAGATGGAGGGATGTGTGTGATGGATGGAGAGATCAATACAGAAGGAGGGTGGGGAAAAGAGTGAACTTTAATCTTGATTCTTTTATTTTCTTTCTTGTTGTTGTTTCTTTTCAGTTGGGGGAAGGAGGGAAAGGACAGAGGGAGGGAGTGTGGGGCTGAAGGGTGACATGTGGTGTTCAGAAAGCAATCTTCTCCTTGCCAGTGAGGTGGGTGGCTGGTGGCTGGGCCCGGGTGAGGTAGGTAGGTAGGGTGAGTTGGGATGAGGGTTGAAGGAGCTAGCTAACTCCATCCCCCTGAAATTAACTGTAGCGTCAATATGAGTTATTTCGTGTGTATTCTCCCTCACCTTTCTGAGTTAGATTAATACAGACGTGTTCTTTCTCCTGTACGCTCCGTGGCTAAATAACTCTCTCTCTCTCCCTCAATAAATTAACGTGTGTCCAAATATTGATCCGTCACATTTGTCACGCCACGTTTCAGTCCCCGTGGTTCTGTGTATTAGTTTCAATCGGTGCGTGGCTCTACTCCAACTTTCTGAGCCATTTACTAGTCAGAGGAAGTCTCTGGTGTCTGGCTTCTACTTCATGTTGTCTGAGTTACAGTGATGATGAGGCATTCCTCTGTTCTGCTCTGTTCTGCTCTGGCGCAATACAAAATGCCCTGAGGTAACCTATGGAATCGGAACCTTCTTTTCATCTCTAGTCACCTTTCTAAACGGGCTGTTAAATTACACATTTCAAAAGAGATACTGTAGTGTAAAAAAACAAAAAAAACATGTTAAATGTTTACACTGGTCTAATTGTGTTGTGTGGTAAATACAGTTGATTTATGTGCATTGCAGCGCTACAAGTCTATATGTTAGCAGAGGGGAAGATACATTGCCCTTGTTCAGTTCTGTCAGGTAGGGGCTAGGGAGCACGAAGGGCAGTGGGAGGGGGATATATTGCCCTTGTTCAGTTCTGTCAGGTAGGGGCTAGGGAGCATGAAGGGCAGTGGGAGGGGGAAGGTAGGGGCTAGGGAGCACGAAGGGCAGTGGGAGGGGGATAATTTGCCCTTGTTCAGTTCTGTCAGGTAGGGGCTAGGGAGCACGAAGGGCAGTGGGAGGGGGATATATTGCCCTTGTTCAGTTCTGTCAGGTAGGGGCTAGGGAGCACGAAGGGCAGTGGGAGGGGGATATATTGCCCTTGTTCAGTTCTGTCAGGTAGGGGCTAGGGAGCATGAAGGGCAGTGGGAGGGGGAAGGTAGGGGCTAGGGAGCACGAAGGGCAGTGGGAGGGGGATAATTTGCCCTTGTTCAGTTCTGTCAGGTAGGGGCTAGGGAGCACGAAGGGCAGTGGGAGGGGGATATATTGCCCTTGTTCAGTTCTGTCAGGTAGGGGCTAGGGAGCATGAAGGGCAGTGGGAGGGGGAAGGTAGGGGCTAGGGAGCACGAAGGGCAGTGGGAGGGGGATAATTTGCCCTTGTTCAGTTCTGTCAGGTAGGGGCTAGGGAGCACGAAGGGCAGTGGGAGGGGGATATATTGCCCTTGTTCAGTTCTGTCAGGTAGGGGCTAGGGAGCACGAAGGGCAGTGGGAGGGGGATATATTGCCCTTGTTCAGTTCTGTCAGGTAGGGGCTAGGGAGCATGAAGGGCAGTGGGAGGGGGAAGGTAGGGGCTAGGGAGCACGAAGGGCAGTGGGAGGGGGATAATTTGCCCTTGTTCAGTTCTGTCAGGTAGGGGCTAGGGAGCACGAAGGGCAGTGGGAGGGGGATAATTTGCCCTTGTTCAGTTCTGTTAGGTAGGGGCTAGGGAGCAGGAAGGGCAGTGGGAGGGGGATATATTGCCCATGTTCAGTTCTGTCAGGTAGGGGCTAGGGAGCACGAAGGGCAGTGGGAGGGGGATATATTGCCCTTGTTCAGTTCTGTCAGGTAGGGGCTAGGGAGCACGAAGGGCAGTGGGAGGGGGATATATTGCCCTTGTTCAGTTCTGTCAGGTAGGGGCTAGGGAGCATGAAGGGCAGTGGGAGGGGGAAGGTAGGGGCTAGGGAGCACGAAGGGCAGTGGGAGGGGGATAATTTGCCCTTGTTCAGTTCTGTCAGGTAGGGGCTAGGGAGCACAAAGGGCAGTGGGAGGGGGATAATTTGCCCTTGTTCAGTTCTGTTAGGTAGGGGCTAGGGAGCAGGAAGGGCAGTGGGAGGGGGATATATTGCCCATGTTCAGTTCTGTCAGGTAGGGGCTAGGGAGCACGAAGGGCAGTGGGAGGGGGATATATTGCCCTTGTTCAGTTCTGTCAGGTAGGGGCTAGGGAGCACGAAGGGCAGTGGGAGGGGGATATATTGCCCATGTTCAGTTCTGTCAGGTAGGGGCTAGGGAGCATGAAGGGCAGTGGGAGGGGGATATATTGCCCTTGTCCAGTTCTGTCAGGTAGGGGCTAGGGAGCACGAAGGGCAGTGGGAGGGGGATATATTACCCTTGTTCAGTTCTGTCAGGTAGGGGCTAGGGAGCATGAAGGGCAGTGGGAGGGGGATTTGGTTATTATGTGAAATATAAAAAATATGAAATATAACCACAGCTCAGAGGCATAGTGATGATAAGAGGAAGGAACTGAGTTCCAACAAGGCACCCTATTCTCTATGGGCCCTATGGTCAAAAGTAGTGCACTACGTAGGGAATAGGGAGCCATTTGGGGGAAGTAGGCCTGATTCCTTTCCACGCGTTATTTGGTAACCTGTCCAAGCCTGACCCTGCATCACTGCATCACTGCATCAGCGTAGCGCTACACAACACAAAGCCCGGGACTCATCCGTTTGGGGGAGTAAGGTTGGCCGGTCAACGGCCGGTGATTGATAACGTCCATTATTGATGATGTCGTTTTAATATGGCGGAGACAGAAGAGATGGAGTCAGCGGAGTAGTAAATGGGTTTGTGGGTAAAGCTGCAGGGTGTAAGAGGTGGAGTTAACCCCTGGAAATAGAGGGAGAGAAGAAACATGGCGTTAGGACCTACAGGACAGTTTGGTGCTAATAAGAGATGGTTGATGAGGGAGGGGTGGAGGCAGGTGAGGGGTGGAGGGGTGGTGTGCTGGGTGGAGGACTGGGTGGAGGGGGGGGGGGTGTTATGGGGCGGTGTGGTGGATGGAGGGTTGGGGGAGGGGTGGGGTGGGGTGGTGTTTTGGGGCGGTGTGGTGGGTGGAGGGGTGGGGTGGTGTTGTGGGGCTGGGTGGAGGACTGGGGGGAGAGGGGAGAGGGGAGGGGGGTGTTATGGGGCGGTGTGGTGGATGGAGGGGTGGGTGGGGTGGTGTTGTGGGTGGAGGGGTGCGGTGGTGGGGTGGTGTTGTGGGTGGAGGGGTGGTGTTGTGGGTGGCTGGGTGGTGTTGTGGGTGGAGGGGTGGGGTGGTGGGGCGGTGGGATGGGGTGGTGTTGTGGGTGGAGGGGTGGGTGGGTGGGGTGGTGTGGTGGTGGGATGGGGTGGTGGGGTGGTGTTGTGGGTGGATGGGTGGGGTGGTGTTGTGGTTGGGGTGGTGTTGTGGGTGGAGGGGTGGTGGTGTTGTGGGTGGAGGGGTGGTGGTGTTGTGGGTGGAGGGGTGGTGGTGTTGTGGGGCGGTGTGGTGGGCGTTCTTCATAATGGACTTTTGCCCTCCAGTAGGTCATCTGGAGCGTTGAACTCAACAGCAGTGATTAGAGGACCTTGTCTGGTCCATCTGACGTTTGCCCTTAAAGAGGGTCGACTTTAACGAACCATCAAGGTCAGAAAGTCAAGAGGCTGAATCACTTGGTATTCTAAAAGGCTTTCTAATGCTTAGTTAAATAAAGGTTAAACATTTTTATTTTAAGAATAGATACTCACGGTCAGCTAAACCACTGGATACTTCTACTCAAGCGTCCATTTTAACTGAACTGTTGACCTGACATTTACACTACGTTGGCTACATTACATAGTGACATGCTGAGAGTCCTCTCCTCTCCTCTCCTCCATCCTATACACTGGAGCTACTGCTGAGAGTCCTCTCCTCTCCTCTCCTCTCCTCTCCTCTCCTCTCCTCTCCTCTCCTCTCCTCTCCTCTCCTCTCCTCTCCTCTCCTCTCCTCTCCTCTCCTCTCCTCTCCTCCATCCTATACACTGGAGCTACTGCTGAGAGTCCTCTCCTCTCCTCTCCTCTCCTCTCCTCTCCTCTCCTCTCCTCTCCTCTCCTCTCCTCTCCTCTCCTCTCCTCTCCTCCACCCTAAACACTGGAGCTACTGCTGAGAGTCCTCTCCTCTCCTCTCCTCTCCTCTCCTCTCCTCTCCTCTCCTCCACCCTAAACACTGGAGCTACTGCTGAGAGTCCTCTCCTCTCCTCTCCTCTCCTCTCCTCTCCTCTCCTCTCCTCCATCCTAAACACTGGAGCTACTGCTGAGAGTCCTCTCCTTTCCTCCATCCTAAACATTGGGGGCGACTTCAATCAAAATCAAACTGAATACCTGTTGTAGGAATTCAATTCCTCTATGTTTTAACACCCAATTAAAATTAAACACTCTGTCAATTCATAAGGATATTTATGACCCTTATTAGTATACAAATGGACAGAGCCCAGTCTTAAAGTCAAACAGCAGCCTTTATTCACGAGAGTACTGCCCATTACACATTTTACCACAGGTTATAAACTGAAAATGTCACGTTCTGACCTCTATTTCCTTTGTTTTGTATGTAGTTAGTATGGTCAGGGCGTGAGTTGGGTGGGCAGTCTATGTTTGTTTTTCTATGATTTGGGTATTTCTATGTTTCGGCCTAGTGGTTCTCAATCAGAGGCAGGTGTCATTAGTTGTCTCTGATTGAGAATCATACTTAGGTAGCCTGGGTGTCACTGTGTGTTTGTGGGTGATTGTTCCTGTCTCTGTGTTTGCACCAGATAGGACTGTTTTGCGTTTTCACATTTCTTGTTTTTGTTAGTTTGTTCCTGTGAAGTGATTTATTAAAACATGAATAACCACCACGCTGCGCTTTGGTCCGCCTCTCGTTCAGATGAAGAAAACCATTACAGAATCACCCACCACAACAGGACCAAGCGGCGTGGTAACGGGCAACAGCGGCACAAGGAGGAATGGACTTGGCACGATGTGTTGGACGGCAAGGGTTGCTACACATGGGAGGAGATCCTGGCAGGAAAGGATCGCCTTCCATGGGAACAGGTGGAGGCAGCGAGGAGAGCAGAGGCAGCCGGAGAGAGGAGCCGGCGATATGAGGGAACACGGTTGGCAAGGAAGCCCGGGAGTCAGCCCCAAAAATGTATTGGGGGGGGGCTAACAGGGAGTATGGCTACGCCAGGTAGGAGACCTGAGCCAACTTCCTGTGGTTACCGGGGGGCTAGAGAGACCGGGCAGGCACCGTGTTATGCTGTGGAGCGCACGGTGTCCCCAGTGCGGGTGCACAGCCCGGTGCGGTACATTCCAGCTCCGCGTATCGGCCGGGCTAGAGTGGGCATCGAGCCAAGTGCCATGAAGCCGGCTCTACGCATCTGGTCTCCAGTGCGTCTCCTTGGGCCGGCTTACATGGCCCCAGCCTTGCGCACGGTGTCCCCGGTTCGCCTGCATAGCCCAGTGCCGGCTATTCCACCTCGCCGCACTGGCAGGGCGACCGGGACCATTCAACCGGGTAAGGTTGGGCAGGCTCGGTGCTCAAGAGCTCCAGTGCGCCTGCACGGCCCGGTCTATCCGTCACCACCTCCACGCACCAGCCCTCCGGTGGCAGCCCCCCGTACCAGGCTGTCTCTCCGGCCCATCCTTACAGGGGCTCCCTCCTCTCCAGCGCTGCCGGAGTCTCCCGCCTCTCCGGCGCTACCAGAGCCTTCCTCCTGTCCAGCGCTGCCGGAGTCTACCGCCTGTTCGGCGCTACGAGAGCTACTCAGTCCGGCGCTTCCAGTGCCGCCCATCTGCCAGGAGCCGCCAGTGCCGCCCGTCTGCCAGGAGCCGCCAGTGCCGCCCGTCTGCCAGGAGCCGCCAGTGCCGCCCGTCTGCCAGGGGCCGCCAGTGCCGCCCGTCAGCCAGGGGCCGCCAGGGGCCGCCAGTGCCGCCCGTCAGCCAGGGGCCGCCAGTGCCGCCCGTCAGCCAGGGGCCGCCAGTGCCGCCAGTCAGCCAGGGGCCGCCAGTGCCGCCAGTCAGCCAGGGGCCGCCAGTGCCGCCAGTCAGCCAGGGGCCGCCAGTGCCGCCAGTCAGCCAGGGGCCGCCAGTGCCGCCAGTCAGCCAGGGGCCGCCAGTAAGCCAGGGGCCGCCAGTGCCGCCAGTCAGCCAGGGGCCGCCAGTGCCGCCAGTCAGCCAGGGGCCGCCAGTAAGCCAGGGGCCGCCAGGGCCGCCAGTCAGCCAGGGGCCGCCAGTAAGCCAGGGGCCGCCAGTGCCGCCAGTCAGCCAGGGGCCGCCAGTAAGCCAGGGGCCGCCAGTGCCGCCAGTCAGCCAGGGGCCGCCCGAGCAGCTGCCCCTCTGTCCCGAGCTGCTATCGCCCCTCTGTCCCGAGCAGCTGCCGCCCCTCTGTCCCGAGCAGCTGCCGCCCCTCTGTCCCGAGCAGCTACCGCCCCTCTGTCCCGAGCTGCTGCCGCCCCTCTGTCCCGAGCTGCTATCGCCCCTCTGTCCCAAGCTGCTGCCGCCCCTCTGTCCCGAGCAGCTGCTCCTCTGTCCCGAGCAGTTGTTCCCTCTGTCCCGAGCAGCTGCTTCACCTCTGTCCCGAGCTGCCCCTCTGTCCCAAGCAGCCCCTCTGTCCAGTGGGGTCAGTGAGAGGGGTGGCCATGGTGAGAAAGCCACGGAGGCGGACAATAAGGCGGACTAAGACAGTGATGAAGTGGAGTCCGCGTCCCGCGCCAGAGCCGCCACCGCGGACAGACGCCCACCCAGACCCTCCCCTATAGGTCTAGGTTTTGCAGCTGGAGTCCGCACCTTTGGGGGGGGGTACTGTCACGTTCTGACCTCTATTTCCTTTGTTTTGTATGTAGTTAGTATGGTCAGGGTGTGAGTTGGGTGGGCAGTCTATGTTTGTTTTTCTATGATTTGGGTATTTCTATGTTTCGGCCTAGTATGGTTCTCAATCAGAGGCAGGTGTCATTAGTTGTCTCTGATTGAGAATCATACTTAGGTAGCCTGGGTGTCACTGTGTGTTTGTGGGTGATTGTTCCTGTCTCTGTGTTTGCCCCAGATAGGACTGTTTTGCGTTTTCACATTTCTTGTTTTTGTTAGTTTGTTCATGTGAAGTGATTTATTAAAACATGAATAACCACCACGCTGCGCTTTGGTCCGCTTCTCCTCGTTCAGATGAAGAAAACCATTACAGAAAATGACGTCATTAGTTTCAGTACTAGCCCATGTCATCTCCGCTCCAGTACAATGGCTGTATGGTTCTCACATGTCTCTCCCTATTTAAGATAATATATGACCGAGCCAAGGCCATGCTTGTGTAGATAAGCCTTCTAGCCAGACTGGCTATAAGTTCATTAATTTCTACCATGGTAGAAATTTCTACCACCATTTCTACCATTTCTACCATTTCTACCATTGCACACATTATATTCAGTACTAGGATTAAAAAGAAAATTCATACTTATACAGTAACATAATAGTATTCTGATTAGTACATATACAGCAACATAATAGTATTCTGATTAGTACATATACAGTAACATAATAGTATTCTGATTAGTACATATACAGCAACATAATAGTATTCTGATTAGTACATATACAGTAACATAATAGTATTCTGATTAGTACATATACAGTAACATAATAGTATTCTGATTAGTACATATACAGTAACATAATAGTATTTGGATTAGTACATATACAGTAACATAATAGTATTTGGATTAGTACATATACAGTAACATAATAGTATTCTGATTAGTCAGTCCTGATTGAAATGTATACATAATTAGACATCATTGAAAAAAATTCCCTTAACAATAGCATGAACACAATGAATCCATTTTAAACTTTCACCTCAAAAATGTCCTCGACCAGGTCCCTTTGAAACTCTATGTCACCAAAGCATCAGTCATATTTAGGACCTGCAAAGGGAAATACCCAAACGTTTACTGTAAGCATATTTCACAAGACAAAGTGCCCAAGAACGCCAAGGTGACCTGCCTAAATAATTACCGGCCCGTGGCACTCACGTCAGTAGCCATGAAGTGCTTTGAAAGGCTGGTTAAGGCTCACGTCAACAGCATCCTCCTGGACACCCCAGACCCACTCCAATTCGCATACCGCCCCAACAGATCCACAGATGATGCAATCACAATCGCACTCCACACCGCCCTCACCCACCTGGACAAAAGGAACACCTATGTGAGAATGCTGTTCATTGACTACAGCTCAGCGTTCAACACCATAGTGCCCACGAAGCTCATCACTAAGCTAAGGACTCTGGGACTAAACACCTCCCTCTGCAACTGGATCCTGGACTTCCTGACGGGCCGCCCCCAGGTGGTAAGAGTAGGCAACAACACGTCTGCCACGCTGATCCTCAGCACTGGGGCCCCACAGGGGTGTGTACTTAGTCCCCTCCTGTTCACCCATGACTGTGTGGCCAAACACGACTCCAACACCATCATTAAGTATACTGACGACATAACAGTGGTAGGCCTGATCACCGACAACGATGAGACAGTCTATAGGGAGGAGGTCAGAGACCTGGCAGTGTGGTGCCAGGACAACAACCTCTCCCTCAATGTGAGCAAGACTAAAGAGCTGATCGTGGACTACAGGAAAAGGAACAGGCCGAACAGGCCCCTATTAACATCGACGGGGCTGTAGTGGAGCGAGTCGAGAGTTTCAAGTTCCTTGGTGTCCACATCACCAACGAACTATCATAGTCCAAACATACCAAGACAGTCGTGAAGGAGACTGAAAAGATTTGGCATGGGTCCCCAGATCCTCAAAAGGTTCTTCAGCTGCACCACCGAGAGCATCCTGACCGGTTGCATCACCGCCTGGTATGGCAACTGCTCGGCATCTGACCGTAAGGCGCTACAGAGGCTAGTGCAAAGGGCCCAGTACATAACTGGGGCCAAGCTTCCGGCCATCCAGGACCTATATAATAGGCAGTGTCAAGAAGGAAAGCCCATAAAATTGTCAGAGACTCCAGTCACCCAGGTTATAGACTGTTTTCTCTGCTACTGCACGGCAAGCGGTACCGGAGCGCCAAGTCTAGGAGCAAAAGGCTCCTCAACAGCTTCTACCCCCAAGCCATTAGACTGCTGAACAACTCATACAAATCACCACCGGACAATTTACATTGACCCCCCCCCCCTCCCCTTGTACACTGCTGCTACTTGCTGTTCGTTAGTTACCTATGCATAGTCACTTCGCCCCCACGTACATGTACAGATTACCTCAACTAGCCTGTACCCCTGCACACTGACTCGGTACCGGTGCCCCATAAATATAGCCTCCACACTAACTCTGTATCGGTGCCCCCTGTATATAGCCTCCACACTGACTCTGTACCGGTGCCCCCTGTATATAGCCTCCACACTGACTCGGTAAAGATGCCCCCTGTATATAGCCTTCACACTGACTCAATACCAGTACCCCCTGTATATAACCTCCACACTGACTCGGTACCAGAACCCCCTGTATATATCCTCCACACTGACTCAGTACCGGTAGCCCCTGTATATAGCCTCCACACTGACTCAGTACCGGTAGCCCCTGTATATAACCTCCACATTGACTCGGTACCAGTACCCCCTGTATATAGTCTCCACACTGACTCCGTACCGGTGCCCCCTGTATATAGCCTCCACATTGACTCGGTACCAGTACCCCCTGTATATAGTCTCCACACTGACTCTGTACCAGTACCCCCTGTATATAGCCTCCACACTGACTCTGTACCGGTGCCCCCTGTATATAGCCTCCACACTGACTCGGTACCGGTGCCCCCTGTATATAGCCTCCACACTGACTCGGTACCGGTGCCCCCTGTATATAGCCTCCACACTGACTCGGTACCGGTGCCCCCTGTATATAGCCTCCACACTGACTCGGTACCGGTGCCCCCTGTATATAGCCTCCACACTGACTCGGTACCGGTGCCCCCTGTATATAACCTCCACACTGACTCTGTACCGGTACCTCCTGTATATAGCCTCCACACTGACTCGGTACCGGTGCCCCCTGTATATAGCCTCCACACTGACTCGGTACCGGTACCCCCTGTATATAGTCTCCACATTGACTCTGTACCAGTACCCCATCTATAGAGCCTCCACATTGACTCTATACTGGTACCCCCTGTATATAGCCTCCACACTGACTCGGTACCGGTGCCCCCTGTATATAGCCTCCACACTGACTCGGTACCGGTGCCCCCTGTATATAGCCTCCACACTGACTCTGTACCAGTACCCCCTGTATATAGCCTCCACACTGACTCTGTACCAGTACCCCCCTGTATATAGCCTCCACACTGACTCAGTACCAGTACCCCCTGTATATAACCTCCACACTGACTCGGTACCAGAACCCCCTGTATATATCCTCCACACTGACTCAGTACCGGTAGCCCCTGTATATAGCCTCCACACTGACTCAGTACCGGTAGCCCCTGTATATAACCTCCACATTGACTCGGTACCAGTACCCCCTGTATATAGTCTCCACACTGACTCTGTACCGGTGCCCCCTGTATATAGCCTCCACATTGACTCGGTACCAGTACCCCCTGTATATAGTCTCCACACTGACTCTGTACCAGTACCCCCTGTATATAGCCTCCACAATGACTCTGTACCGGTGCCCCCTGTATATAGCCTCCACACTGACTCGGTACCGGTGCCCCCTGTATATAGCCTCCACACTGACTCGGTACCGGTGCCCCCTGTATATAGCCTCCACACTGACTCGGTACCGGTGCCACCTGTATATAGCCTCCACACTGACTCGGTACCGGTGCCCCCTGTATATAGCCTCCACACTGACTCGGTACCGGTACCCCCTGTATATAGCCTCCACACTTACTCTGTATCGGTACCTCCTGTATATAGCCTCCACACTGACTCGGTACCGGTGCCCCCTGTATATAGCCTCCACACTGACTCGGTACCGGTACCCACTGTATATAGTCTCCACATTGACTCTGTACCAGTACCCCCTCTATAGAGCCTCCACATTGACTCTATACTGGTACCCCCCTGTATATAGCCTCCACACTGAATCGGTACCGGTGCCCCCTGTATATAGCCTCCACACTGACTCTGTACCAGTACCCCCTGTATATAGCCTCCACACTGACTCTGTACCAGTACCCCCCTGTATATAGCCTCCACACGGACTCTGTACCAGTACCCCCTTTATATAGCCTCCACATTGACTCTGTACCGGTACCCCCTGTATATAGCCTCCACACTGACTCTGTACCGGTACCCCCTGTATATAGTCTCCACATTGACTCTGTACCAGTACCCCCTGTATATAGCCTCCACATTGACTCTGTACCGGTACCCCCTGTATATAGTCTCCACATTGACTCTTTACCGGTACCCCCTGTATATAGTCTCCACATTGACTCTGTACCGGTACCCCCTGTATATAGTCTCCACATTGACTCTGTACCAGTACCCCCTGTATATAGCCTCCACATTGACTCTGTACCGGTACCCCCTGTATATAGTCTCTACATTGACTCTGTACCGGTACCCCCTGTATATAGTCTCCACATTGACTCTGTACCGGTACCCCCTGTATATAGTCTCCACATTGACTCTGTACCAGTACCCCCTGTATATAGCCTCCACATTGACTCTGTACCGGTACCCCCTGTATATAGTCTCCACATTGACTCTGTACCGGTACCCCCTGTATATAGTCTCCACATTGACTCTGTACCGGTACCCCCTGTATATAGCCTCCACATTGACTCTGTACCGGTACCCCCTGTATATAACCTCCACATTGACTCTGTACCGGTACCCCCTGTATATAGCCTCCACATTGACTCTGTACCAGTACCCCCTGTATATAGCCTCCACATTGACTCTGTACCAGTACCCCCTGTATACAACCTCCACATTGACTCGGTACCGGTACCCCCTGTATAAAGCCTCGTTATTGTTATTCTTATTGTGTTACTTTTTATTTTAGTCTACTTGGTAAATATTTTCTTCTTCTTGAACTGAACTTTTGGTTAAGGGCTGGTCAGTCAGCGTTTCCATGGTAAAGTCTACACTGTCGGTTAAGGGCTGGTCAGTCCGCGTTTCCATGGTAAAGTCTACACTGTTGGTTAAGGGCTGGTCAGTCAGCGTTTCCATGGTAAAGTCTACACTGTTGGTTAAGGGCTGGTCAGTCAGCGTTTCCATGGTAAAGTCTACACTGTTGGTTAAGGGCTGGTCAGTCAGCGTTTCCATGGTAAAGTCTACACTGTTGGTTAAGGGCTGGTCAGTCAGCGTTTCCATGGTAAAGTCTACACTGTTGGTTAAGGGCTTGTAAGTCAGCGTTTCCATGGTAAAGTCTACACTGTTGGTTAAGGGCTTGTAAGTCAGCGTTTCCATGGTAAAGTCTACACTGTTGGTTAAGGGCTTGTAAGTCAGCATTTCCATGGTAAAGTCTACACTGTTGGTTAAGGGCTGGTCAGTCAGCATTTCCATGGTAAAGTCTACACTGTTGGTTAAGGGCTGGTCAGTCAGCGTTTCCATGGTAAAGTCTACACTGTTGGTTAAGGGCTGGTCAGTCAGCGTTTCCATGGTAAAGTCTACACTGTTGGTTAAGGGCTGGTCAGTCAGCGTTTCCATGGTAAAGTCTACACTGTTGGTTAAGGGCCAGTCAGCCAGCGTTTCCATGGTAAAGTCTACACTGTTGGTTAAGGGCTGGTCAGTCAGCGTTTCCATGGTAAAGTCTACACTGTTGGTTAAGGGCTTGTAAGTCAGCGTTTCCATGGTAAAGTCTACACTGTTGGTTAAGGGCTTGTAAGTCAGCATTTCCATGGTAAAGTCTACACTGTTGGTTAAGGGCTGGTCAGTCAGCATTTCCATGGTAAAGTCTACACTGTTGGTTAAGGGCTGGTCAGTCAGCGTTTCCATGGTAAAGTCTACACTGTTGGTTAAGGGCTGGTCAGTCAGCGTTTCCATGGTAAAGTCTACACTGTTGGTTAAGGGCTGGTCAGTCAGCGTTTCCATGGTAAAGTCTACACTGTTGGTTAAGGGCCAGTCAGCCAGCGTTTCCATGGTAAAGTCTACACTGTTGGTTAAGGGCTGGTCAGTCAGCGTTTCCATGGTAAAGTCGACACTGTTGGTTAAGGGCTAGTCAGTCAGCGTTTCCATGGTAAAGTCTACACTGTTGGTTAAGGGCTGGTCAGTCAGCGTTTCCATGGTAAAGTCGACACTGTTGGTTAAGGGCTGGTCAGTCAGCGTTTCCATGGTAAAGTCTACACTGTTGGTTAAGGGCTAGTCAGTCAGCGTTTCCATGGTAAAGTCTACACTGTTGGTTAAGGGCTTGTCAGTCAGCGTTTCCATGGTAAAGTCTACACTGTTGGTTAAGGGCTGGTCAGTCAGCGTTTCCATGGTAAAGTCTACACTGTTGGTTAAGGGCTGGTCAGTCAGCGTTTCCATGGTAAAGTCTACACTGTTGGTTAAGGGCTGGTCAGTCAGCGTTTCCATGGTAAAGTCTACACTGTTGGTTAAGGGCTGGTCAGTCAGCGTTTCCATGGTTAAGTCTACACTGTTGGTTAAGGGCTGGTCAGTCAGCGTTTCCATGGTAAAGTCTACACTGTTGGTTAAGGGCTTGTAAGTCAGCGTTTCCATGGTAAAGTCTACACTGTTGGTTAAGGGCTGCTCAGTCAGCGTTTCCATGGTAAAGTCTACACTGTTGGTTAAGGGCTGGTCAGTCAGCGTTTCCATGGTAAAGTCTACACTTGTAAGTCAGCGTTTCCATGGTAAAGTCTACACTGTTGGTTAAGGGCTTGTAAGTCAGCGTTTCCATGGTAAAGTCTACACTGTTGGTTAAGGGCTGGTCAGTCAGCGTTTCCATGGTAAAGTCTACACTGTTGGTTAAGGGCTTGTAAGTCAGCGTTTCCATGGTAAAGTCTACACTGTTGGTTAAGGGCTGCTCAGTCAGCGTTTCCATGGTAAAGTCTACACTGTTGGTTAAGGGCTGGTCAGTCAGCGTTTCCATGGTAAAGTCTACACTTGTAAGTCAGCGTTTCCATGGTAAAGTCTACACTGTTGGTTAAGGGCTTGTAAGTCAGCGTTTCCATGGTAAAGTCTACACTGTTGGTTAAGGGCTGGTCAGTCAGCGTTTCCATGGTAAAGTCTACACTGTTGGTTAAGGGCTTGTAAGTCAGCGTTTCCATGGTAAAGTCTACACTGTTGGTTAAGGGCTTGTAAGTCAGCGTTTCCATGGTAAAGTCTACACTGTTGGTTAAGGGCTTGTAAGTCAGCGTTTCCAAGGTAAAGTCTACACTGTTGGTTAAGGGCTGGTCAGTCAGCGTTTCCATGGTAAAGTCTACACTGTTGGTTAAGGGCTTGTAAGTCAGCGTTTCCATGGTAAAGTCTACACTGTTGGTTAAGGGCTTGTAAGTCAGCATTTCAAGGTAAAGTCTACACTGTTGGTTAAGGGCTTGTAAGTCAGCATTTCAAGGTAAAGTCTACACTGTTGGTTAAGGGCTTGTAAGTCAGCATTTCATGGTAAAGTCTACACTTGTTGTATTCGGCGCATGTGAATAATAAAGTTTTGGTTTGATTCTAACGCTTCCTTTATCTTATGCTGTGTTTTCCAGGTATTGTGGTGATCTGGCACCTTGGTTGGGTGTTGCCAGGACTTCCTAGTAGTCAGCTGGATTTCTGTATCTCAGCTATTTACCCTGGACTGACTCCTTAACTCCCTGATCCTTCCTTATCCTTTCAACAATCACCTAATTATCTCATTCACACCTTGCCAACATCATTCTCAGTGTTTAGTCTAATGACGCAAACCTGTTCTCAGATATCTTCCTGCGTACATTATCTCTGCGTTGGGTAGTCCAGCCCCATCATAGTCCTATACCAGCCCCATCACAGCCCAATACCAGCCCCATCACAGCCCAATACCAGCCCCATCACAGCCCAATACCAGCCCCATCACAGCCCAATACCAGCCCCATCACAGCCCTATACCAGTCCAGTCACAGCCCTATACCAGCCCCATCACAGCCTTATACCAGCCCCATCACAGCCCTATACCAGCCCCATGGTGGGGTTGGCTCTATCACAGCCCTATACCAGCCCCATGGTGGGGTTGGCTCCATCACAGCCCTCTACCAGCCCCATGGTGGGGTTGGCTCCATCACAGCCCTCTATCAGCCCCATGGTGGGGTTGGCTCCATCACAGCCCTCTACCATCCCCATGATGGGGTTGGCTCTATCACAGCCCTCTACCAGCCCCATGGTGTGGTTTGGCTCTATCACAGCCCTATACCAGCCCCATGGTGGGGTAGGCTCTATCACAGCCCTCTACCAGCCCCATGGTGGGGTTTGGCTCTATCACAGCCCTCTATCAGCCCCATGGTGGGGTTGGCTCCATCACAGCCCTCTACCAGCCCCATGGTGGGGTTGGCTCTATCACAGCCCTCTACCAGCCCCATGGTGGGGTTGGCTCCATTACAGCCCTATACCAGACCCATGATGGGGTTGGCTCCATCACAGCCCTCTACCAGCCCCATGGTGTGGTTTGGCTCTATCACAGCCCTATACCAGCCCCATGGTGGGGTAGGCTCTATCACAGCCCTCTACCAGCCCCATGGTGGGGTTTGGCTCTATCACAGCCCTCTATCAGCCCCATGGTGGGGTTGGCTCCATCACAGCCCTCTACCAGCCCCATGGTGGGGTTGGCTCTATCACAGCCCTCTACCAGCCCCATGGTGGGGTTGGCTCCATTACAGCCCTATACCAGACCCATGATGGGGTTGGCTCCATCACAGCCCTCTACCAGCCCCATGGTGGGGTTGGCTCTATCACATCCCTCTACCACCCCCATGGTGGGGTCAGCTCTATCACAGCCCTATACATGCCCTAAAAGTGTTCTCCTTGGAACCAAAAGGGTGCTACTTTGAACCACAACGGTTCTACTTGGAACCAACATGGTTCTACTTGGAACCAAAAGGGTTCTATTTGGAACCAAAAGGGTTCTACTTGAAACCAAATAGGTTCTACCTTCTACCTTTTTTCTAAGAGTGTACCATGTCAGAAATTATACCATTCAATTGAATGTTTCAGTTGTGGTATAGCTGGAAATATTCTGCACAAAAGCAGGAGCATCTGTCACCAGTCAAGGATGGTGAAAACAGAACTCAATTAAATAAACGGCAGAGAGAGGTACCACCTTATCAGACTGTTGCCCTGCGTCATCATGACTCTCCTATTCCTGTAGGTCTTCTCAGGGCTGACAGTTAAACGTCTCATTCAGCAGCTCTATTAGCGCAGGGGTTTAAACATGACTCTCCTATTCCTGTAGGTCTTCTCAGGGCTGACAGTTAAACGTCTCATTCAGCAGCTCTATTAGCGCAGGGGTTTAAACATGACTCTCCTATTCCTGTAGGTCTTCTCAGGGCTGACAGTTAAACGTCTCATTCATCAGCTATATTAGCGCAGGGGTAAACATGACTCCCTTCACGTTTTTGGACGAACCCTGCTTCCCCAAAATGAACCTTCATTTAGGAGAGATTAACAGGTTTCTGACTGCACTTCTGTCAACGCCAATTAGATGTTCCAAGGTTAAGTCCTGCGGAACCCCACTTGTCCAAATAAGCTTATTTACCACTTGGAATTGTTACATAGTACCGGCCTGACATTGTCTAAGGATACCATAGTACCAGCCTGACATTGTCTAAGGATACCATAGTACCAGCCTGACATTGTCTAAGAATACCATAGTACCGGCCTGACATTGTCTAAGGATACCATAGTACCAGCCTGACATTGTCTAAGGATACCATAGTACCGGCCTGACATTGTCTAAGGATACCATAGTACCAGCCTGACATTGTCTAAGGATACCATAGTACAGGCCTGACATTGTCTAAGGATACCATAGTACCGGCCTGACATTGTCTAAGGATACCATAGTACAGGCTTGACATTGTCTAAGGATACCATAGTACCAGCCTGACATTGTCTAAGGATACCATAGTACCGGCCTGACATTGTCTAAGGATACCATAGTACCAGCCTGACATTGTCTAATGATACCATAGTACCAGCCTGACATTGTCTAAGGATACCATAGTACCAGCCTGACATTGTCTAAGAATACCATAGTACAGGCCTGACATTGTCTAAGGATACCATAGTACCGGCCTGACATTGTCTAAGGATACCATAGTACCAGCCTGACATTGTCTAAGGATACCATAGTACCAGCCTGACATTGTCTAAGGATACCATAGTACCGGCCTGACATTGTCTAAGGATACCATAGTACAGGCCTGACATTGTCTAAGGATACCATAGTACCAGCCTGACATTGTCTAAGGATATCATAGTACCAGCCTGACATTGTCTAAGGATACCATAGTACCGGCCTGACATTGTCTAAGGATACCATAGTACCGGCCTGACATTGTCTAAGGATACCATAGTACCGGCCTGACATTGTCTAAGGATACCATAGTACAGGCCTGACATTGTCTAAGAATACCATAGTACCAGCCTGACATTGTCTAAGGATACCATAGTACCGGCCTGACATTGTCTAAGGATACCATAGTACAGGCCCGACATTGTCTAAGAATACCATAGTACCAGCCTGACATTGTCTAAGGATACCATAGTACCGGCCTGACATTGTCTAAGGATACCATAGTACAGGCCTGACATTGTCTAAGAATACCATAGTACCGGCCTGACATTGTCTAAGGATATCATAGTACCAGCCTGACATTGTCTAAGGATACCATAGTACCAGCCTGATATTGTCTAAGGATACCATAGTACCGGCCTGACATTGTCTAAGGATACCATAGTACCAGCCTGACATTGTCTAAGGATACCATAGTACCGGCCTGACATTGTCTAAGGATACCATAGTACCGGCCTAACATTGTCTAAGGATACCATAGTACCGGCCTGACATTGTCTAAGGATACCATAGTACAGGCTTGACATTGTCTAAGGATACCATAGCACCGGCCTGACATTGTCTAAGGATACCATAGTACCGGCCTGACATTGTCTAATGATACCATAGTACAGGCCTGACATTGTCTAAGGATACCATAGTACCGGCCTAACATTGTCTAAGGATACCATAGTACCGGCCTGACATTGTCTAAGGATACCATAGTACCGGCCTGACATTGTCTAAGGATATCATTCTACATGTTACATAGTACAGGCTCAATATTGTCATTAGTCAGTTGATGGTAAAGTCCAGACTAGATCTTGGTCATACTTCTTATTATTATTCTGCACACTAACTCCTCTTACAATGTTTAATCTAGAAACGCTGTTTAAACTTTAAAACGATGTCGACTGGTCTGGATTGAGTTTCTTACATTTTACATTGTTGATGTGTTCTTTTTAAGTTCAGTTCTCCATCCACTTTAATGGGATCTCCTTAACATTCTAAAGCTCCCCATTGTGACATCACGACTTCCTGACACAAATCAGCTGCGGTGAGACGTCTTTGGTCTGCGTCGACCACATGACCAACAAGGCAGACAACAACGTAGACAGTGAGACGTCTTTGGTCTGCGTCGACCACATGACCAACAAGTCAGACAACAACGTAGACGGTGAGACGTATTTGGTCTGCGTCGACCACAATGACCAACAAGTCAGACAACAACGTAGACGGTGAGACGTATTTGGTCTGCGTCGACCACATGACCAACAAGGCAGACAACAACGTAGACAGTGAGACGTCTTTGGTCTGCGTCGACCACAATGACCAACAAGTCAGACAACAACGTAGACGGTGAGACGTATTTGGTCTGCGTCGACCACATGACCAACAAGTCAGACAACAACGTAGACGGTGAGACGTCTTTGGTCTGCGTCGACCACATGACCAACAAGTCAGACAACAACGTAGACGATGAGACGTCTTTGGTCTGCGTCGACCACATGACCAACAAGTCAGACAACAATGTAGACGGTGAGACGTCTTTGGTCTGCGTCGACCACATGACCAACAAGTCAGACAACAACGTAGATGGTGAGACGTCTTTGGTCAGCGTCGACCACATGACCAACAAGTCAGACAACAACGTAGACGGTGAGACGTCTTTGGTCTGCTTCGACCACAATGACCAACAAGTCAGACAACAACGTAGACGATGAGACGTCTTTGGTCTGCTTCGACCACAATGACCAACAAGTCAGACAACAACGTAGACGGTGAGACGTCTTCGGTCTGCGTCTCGGCTATTCAAATCTGGAAGCGGAAACAGAAACACAGCTTGTACAGATCGAAACGATACAGCTGTTTTTAGTAACCACGTCAACTCATTTAGCTAACTTCTCGCTCACTGCTGAATGATCTGCCGTGGAGCTTTTCAGAACTTTCAAATGATAACAATAGGGGGGGATGAGAGAATGAGTCCACATTGGGACCACTTGACCACTTTTCCCAAAGAAGCATTGTAGACAAAAACGTAGAGAGTATGTGACCTTGGTCTACTTCTCTGATATTCAAATCTGAAATCAGAACAGCAATAAGTACTACCAAAAAATACCTGTAAAGAGTTAAAGCAAGTCCCACAAATGTTTCTTCATGGAAAATTAGCATACAGTTATTCATAATGTTGTAAGTTGATGGATATGAGGTATTTCATTTGATTCTGTATTGTCAATCTGAAGAGTGATTGTGTTTTTTTGAAGGTTAGATATTGAGCACTCACTTACCTCGTCCCAAATGCCATTCTACTGACAAGTCTGGGCCACAGTTACAGCAGCATTCCATGTTCTATTACTTTTCAACCTCCTACGCCACCAATGCCCTTTCAAACAAGATTACGGGCCTCTGAAATCCTCCTTAATTAGCCGTTTGTGGTAATTAACGGGTAATTAAGGAAAGACAGTCCAGTCCATACCATCACATACCCTGCCCTAATTCCTCCAAGGCCGTAATCCTTTAAAAACACCCAAAGGATGCTATATAAACTAGGACAGTGGAGATGCACGGACTTCAGCAGTCAACTTCACTAGCTCCTATTAACCGGCCCAGGATGGCAGAGCTAGGAGTGTTTGCTGCAAGGAGACAAGAAGATACAACCAGAGAATCAGGCTTTGCCTACACCAACAGCAATCATACCAAAGGTACAGTACTTCCTGTCAGTGTAGTGCCTGGGCTTGATATCATACCAAAGGTACAGTACATCCTGTCAGTGTAGTGCCTGGGCTTGATATCATACCAAAGGTACAGTACATCCTGTCAGTGTAGTGCCTGGGCTTCATATCATACCAAAGGTACAGTACATCCTGTCAGTGTCGTGCCTGGGCTTGATATCATACCAAAGGTACAGTACATCCTGTCAGTGTCGTGCCTGGGCTTGATATCATCCGGTAGAAGGAGTGAAAGAGCCTAATTCTGTGGATTATCCTAAAGTATTGTAGTGGTTGTATATTTACAGAAGATAATGATGGTAAGTGAAGTTGCTGAAAGGTCTTTTCCTTGATAAGATATTTCACCAACAGCCAACAGACATACCATTCACAACTGGCAGTAGCAGTATACACACTAACACAAACAGTATATTTCATTGTATGACAATGTTTTCTTTGTTCAGAACTTTTGATGCACACATTCTGTTCAGCATATTATTTACTGTTCTCATTTGACTACATCAATAAGTCATCTTGGCCATGTTCTGTTATATATCTCCACCCGGCACAGCCAGAAGAGGACTGGCCACCCCTCAGAGCCTGGTTCCTCTCTAGGTTTATAATCTCTACCTGGTACAGCCAGAAGAGGACTGCCACCCCTCATAGCCTGGTTCCTCTCTAGGTTTATAATCTCTACCTGGTACAGCCAGAAGAGGACTGGCCACCCCACATGGCCTGGTTCCTCTCTAGGTTTCTTCCTAGGTTTTGGCCTTTCTAGGGAGTTTTTCCTAGCCACCGTGCTTCTACACCTGCATTGCTTGCTGTTTGGGGTTTTAGGCTGGGTTTCTGTACAGCACTTTGAGATATCAGCTGATGTACGAAGGGCTATATAAATACATTTGATTAGATTTTATTTTATTTGGAAGTTGTATTCAACTTATATTCTAATACATATCTGTTTTTTTAATTATCTTTTTAAATTTGCAGATCCTTTTGAGGGCCCCAACTACCACATTGCTCCAAGATGGGTGTACAACATCTCAACACTCTGGATGCTCTTTGTGGTCGTCGCCTCAACCTTCACCAACGGCCTGGTACTGGTGGCCACTGCCAAATTCAAGAAGCTCCAACATCCTCTCAACTGGATCCTGGTCAACCTGGCGTTTGCCGACATTGCGGAGACTCTTTTGGCGAGCACCATCAGCGTTTGCAACCAGATGTTTGGCTACTTTATTCTTGGACACCCAATGTGTGTCTTTGAGGGATTCACCGTCGCCACATGTGGTAAGATGCCTTTTTATATGGACTCCATTTTGTTTTCATATTTAACACTTGTGTGGTGTTCAAGCCAGCAGCATACCACCCTGCATACCACCCAGCATATCACCCTGCATTCCATCCAGCATGCCACCCAGCATACCACCCAGCATACCACCCAGCGTACCACCCAGCATACCACCTTGCATACCACCCAGCATACCACCCTGCCTACCATCCTGCATACCACCCTGCATACCACCCTGCATACCACCCTGCATATCACCCAGCATGCCACCCTGCATACCACCCTGCATACCACCCTGCATACCACCCTGCCTACCACCCTGTATATCACCCTGCATTCCACCCTGCATACCACCCTGCATACCACCCTGCCTACCACCCTGTATATCACCCTGCATTCCACCCTGCATACCACCGTGCATACCACCCTGCCTACCACCCTGCTTACCACCCTGCATACCACCCTGCATACCACCTTGCATATCACCCAGCATACCACCCTGCATTCCACCCTGCATACCACCCTGCATACCACCCAGCATACCACCCTGCCTACCACCCAGCATACCACCCTGCCTACCACCCTGCATACCACCCCGCATATCACCCAGCATGCCACCCTGCATACCACCCTGCATACCACCCTGCATACCACCCTGCATACCACCCTGCATACCACCCTGCATACCACCCAGCATATCACCCTGCATACCACCCTGTCTACCACCCTGCCTACCACCCTGCATATCACCCTGCATACCACCCTGCATACCACCCTGCATACCACCCTGCATATCACCCTGCATACCACCTTGCATACCACCCTGCATCCCACTGCTGGCTTGCTTCTGGAGCTAAGCAGGGTTGGTTCTGGTCAGGTCCCTGGATGGGAGACCAGATGCTGCTGGAAGTGGTGTGGGAGGGCCAGTTGGAATCACTCTTTCCTCTGGTCTAGAAAAAAAGATCCCAATGTCCCAGGGCAGGGATTGGGGACACTGCCCTGTGAAACGTGCTGTCTTTCGGATGGGACGTTAAAAGGATGTCCTGACTCTCTGAGGTCACTAAAGATCCCATGGCACTTATTGTAAGAGTAGGGGTGTTAACCCTGGTGTCCCAATCTGTCCTTCAAACCACCTAATAATCCCCAGCTTCCAATTGGCTCATTCCTCCCCCTCCTCTCCCCTGTAACTATTCCCCAGGTCGTTGCTGTAAATGAGAATGTTCTCAGTTAACTGACCTGGTAAAATAAGTGTAAAATATATATGTTTTTGTTTTTCACCTAATGTAAACATGGGTCTGGTGGACCCAAAACAATACAGCCATAACAATTTAGGTAAAAATACTTTCTACTTAGATGTTGACATATCAATTACAAGCAATATAGACAGTGTACATGGTTAACATTTGCCATTAACCTCTGCTACATCACATTTATCAATAAAAGCGCTATTTGTTTTTTTTTTAATAAAATGTGATTTTTTTTTTAGAACAAAAATGTATTATAATCAAGACATGGGTGGAATAAATCCTGTTTATCTTGAACAAATACAAATGAAACAAGGTTTTCATCACTACTGATGTTTATTGCTTTGAACTGAACAAATTGGAAGGACACATTTTACATACAGCATTTTATGGAAATGATAAATGAGCCACGTTGAAGAACACATTAAGGCCGGTCTACACACCACAAGGGACAGAGTTTTACTGTGTGTGTGTGTGTGTGTGTGTTGCAAATGTATGTCTTGCATTTCTTGCATGTGTACCGTGACTTCCTGTCCGTCTTGGGTCCACAACACATCGCAGAGCTTCTTCTTGTTGCTACTGGCTACAATCCAGAATGATGAAAACACTTAGTTCAGGAATTTTTACTAACATCTCACTCACACATATAGTTACAGCAGGCCAAGGGAGGAGAGTCAGACACACACAGACATATGTAACGGATGTGAAATGGCTAGCTAGTTAACGGTGGTGCGCGATAAATAGCGTTTCAATCGGTGACGTCACTGGTTCTGAGACCTTGAAGTAGTTGTTCCCCTTGCTCTGCAAGGGCCGTGGCTTTTGTGGAGCGATGGGTAACGATGCTTCGTGGGTGACTGTTGTTGATGTGTGCAGAGGGTCCCTGGTTTGCGCCCGGCTATGGGCGAGGGGACGGTCTAAAGTTATACTGTTACATTGGTGCCGTGACCCGGATCACTGGTTGCTGCGGAAAAGGAGGAGGTCAAAAGGGGGGTGAGTGTAACGGATGTGAAATGGCTAGCTAGTTAGCGGTGTTCGCGCTAAATAGCGTTTCAATCGGTGACGTCACTTGCTCTGAAGTAGAAAAAAATGTAAAATAAAAATGTGTTATTTTATATGTTCTTCACAGAAATTGAGCCAAGGCCAATGAGTCTCAGGTTGGAGAAAAAACAAGTTGTATCATTTTTCTTTTAGTAAACATTGAAAATGGGTCCTACAGACCCGAACACGACACAAGGGTTAAGAAGGAAATTCTACATTGCTACACAGCGCTGATAAAGACTGATTGGCTGTTGCTAAAACACCATAGCATAATGACATTAATCAGAATGGACCTTTTGTGTATATCTAATGTGTATATCTAATGTGTATATCTAATGTGTATATCTAATGTGTATATCTCATGTGTATATCTCATGTGTATATCTCATGTGTATATCTCATGTGTACATATAATGTGTATATCTAATGTGTATATCTAATGTGTATATCTCATGTGTATATCTAATGTGTATATCTAATGTGTATATCTCATGTGTATATCTCATGTGTATGTCTCATGTGTATATCTCATGTGTATGTCTCATGTGTATATCTCATGTGTATATCTCATGTGTACATATAATGTGTATATCTAATGTGTATATCTCATGTGTATATGTCATGTGTATATCTAATGTGTATATCTCATGTGTATATCTCATGCAGGTATTGCTGGTCTGTGGTCTCTGGCTGTTATCTCCTGGGAGAGATGGGTGGTGGTGTGTAAGCCCTTTGGAAATGTCAAGTTTGATGCTAAATGGGCCATGGGAGGTATAATCTTCTCCTGGGTCTGGTCTGCTTTCTGGTGTGCCCCTCCTATCTTCGGCTGGAGCAGGTGGGACATCTTTTATTTTTCTTTCACTGAGGATTGAAAAACGTCATTGTTCAACAAAAAAAAGGTTTAATTATTCAACCATTATTCAACCATTATTCAACCCATCTCTGTATCTCTCTCTCCCTCAATCAGGTACTGGCCTCATGGACTGAAAACGTCCTGTGGACCTGATGTGTTCGGAGGTAATGAGGATCCTGGAGTCCTGTCGTACATGATCGTTCTCATGATTACATGTTGCTTCCTGCCCCTGGGAGTGATCGTCTTCTGCTACCTGTTTGTGTGGCTGGCCATCCGTGCCGTAAGTCATATTTCAAATATACCATACAAGTAGCAAGCAGCTACGTTGTGGCGTTTTGAAAATGCATATTAGAGGGTTAAATCTAACCAATCGGATATATTTCTCCTGAACGACCACAGGTAGCCGCGCAGCAGAAAGACTCGGAGTCGACGCAGAAGGCTGAGAAGGAAGTATCCAGGATGGTTGTTGTCATGATTTTTGCTTACTGTGTATGCTGGGGACCTTACACAGCCTTTGCCTGCTTTGCTGCGGCTAACCCTGGGTATGCTTTCCACCCTCTGGCTGCTGCTCTGCCTGCCTACTTTGCCAAAAGCGCCACCATCTGGAATCCAGTGATCTATGTCTTCATGAATAAACAGGTGTGTTTTGTTTTGATAGCTGTGAACTTTGATCCATTTACTGCTAAAGTAGTTATTGAAGGCCAAGTGTCTTAAGTAAATGTAGACTTTTATTTTTGAAAGCTTCTCTCTTCATGTTCCATTCTTCTTCTGCTTCTTCTTCTTCTTCTTCTTCTTCTTCTTCTTCTTCTTCTTCTTCTTCTCCTTCTTCTTCTCCTTCTTCTTCTACTTCTTCTTCTTCTTTTCCTTCTTCGTCTTCTTCGTCTTCTTCTTCTTCGTCTTCTTCTTCTTCTTCTTTTCCTTCTTCGTCTTCTTCGTCTTCTTCTTCTTCGTCTTCTTCTTCTTCTTCTTTTCCTTCTTCGTCTTCTTCGTCTTCTTCTTCTTCGTCTTCTTCTTCTTCTTCTTTTCCTTCTTCGTCTTCTTCGTCTTCTTCTTCTTCGTCTTCTTCTTCTTCTTCTTCTTCTTCTTCGTCTTCTACTTCTTCTTTTTGTTCTACTTCTTCTTCTTCTTCTTCTTATTCTTCTTCTCCTTCTTCCTTCTTCTTCTCTCACCAGTTCCGTACGTGCATCATGCAGCTCTTTGGCAAGGAAGAAGACGATGGCTCGGAGGTGTCTACATCAAAAACAGAAGTTTCCACCGTGGCACCTTCATAAACCCCCAGACAACGTTGTACCTCTTGGAAACAAATGATGAACGTTCTGAGATATTCCACATGGGACTTTTTCAAATGTACAGTACATCATCTTTTTTGTTTTGTTTCTTAAACAAATTTCCAGGAGAATATTAAGCTTTACGTCATACAGTTGTAATGTGTTTTAAAAAACATTGCTATGAATCCCCCCAAGGAGTTTTTATAATCCATGGCCTTCATAATAACCAGAGAGTCGTGTGTTGATATGCGTACTGTAGCTGTTGCAGTGGCACATTGTGGGAATAGGTACAGTCCTATCAATGTCTGTTGAAGTGACCCCCCCCCCCCAAAAAAAGTGGCCATCTTGGACTGCATTCCCTTCACTCTGTAGAGGATAAACTACACAGAATAACAGCTAAGGAGAACTGACATGAACTGCCAATGGATATCTGATCATCACAAAACTACATGAATAATTGATGGTTCCAAAATCCTTTACTTTATAGGTAATTTATGAGCTAAACATTTTGTAGCCCACTTGCAAATAAAAAATTCAAAAAAGTATAATGATATTAAATAGATAATTGTGTATACAATGTATTTAACAATGTTTTTGTAGCCCTTATTGAAAATAAAAAATGTTTAAAAAAAATAAATGCATGAAATGAAAATATGGTCTCACTTTCTATGTCCATCCTGTGTATTCCTGTTTATATTCCATGTTTATTCCCCGTTTATTCCTGTTTATATTCCCTGTTTACTCCCTGTTTATCCCTGTTTATTCCTGTTTATTCCTGTTTATATTCCCTGTTTACTCCCTATTTATCCCTGTTTATTCATGTTTATTCCTGTGTATTCCTGTTTATTCCCTGTTTATTCCTGTTTATTCCTGTGTATTCCTGTTTATTCCCTGTTTATTCCTGTTTATTCCTGTGTATTCCTGTTTATTCCCTGATTATTCCTGTTTATTCCTGTTTATTCCCTGTTTATTCCTGTTTATTCCTGTTTATTCCTGTGTATTCCTGTTCATTCCCTGTTTATTCCTGTTTATTCCTGTTAATTCCCTGTTTATTTCTGTTTATTCCCTGTTTATTCCTGTTTATTCCTGTTTATTCATCTTTATTCCCTGTTTAGTCCTGTTTCTTCCTGTGTATTCCTGTGTATTCCCTGTTTATTCCTGTTTATTCCTGTTTATTGCCTGTTTATTCCTGTGTATTCCTGTTTATTCCCTGTTTATTCCTGTGTATTCCTGTTTATTCCCTGTTTATTCCTGTTTATTACCTGTCTATTCCTGTTTATTCCTGTTTATTCCTGTTTATTCCCTGTTTATTCATGTGTATTCCTGTTTATCCCCTGTTTATTCCTGTGTATTCTTGTTTATCCCCTGTTTATTCCTGTTTATTCCTGTTTATTCCCTGTTTATTCCTGTTTATTCCCTGTTTATTCCCTGTTTATTCCTGTTTATTCCTGTTTATTCCCTGTTTATTCCTGTGTATTCCTGTTTATCCCCTGTTTATTCCTGTGTATTCATGTTTATCCCCTGTTTATTCCTGTTTATTCCTGTTTATCCCCTGTTTATTCCCTGCTTATTCCTGTTTATTCCTGTTTATTCCCTGTTTATTCCTGTGTATTCCTGTTTATCCCCTGTTTATTCCTGTGTATTCCTGTTTATCCCCTGTTTATTCCTGTGAATTCCTGTTTATCCCCTGTTTATTCCTGTTTATCCCCTGTTTATTCCCTGTTTATTCCTGTGTATTCCTGTGTATTCCTGTTTATCCCCTGTCATCCCCTGTTTATTCCTGTTTATCCCCTGTTTATTCCCTGTTTATTCCTGTTTATTCCTGTTTATCCCCTGTTTATTCCTGTGTATTCCTGTGTATTCCTGTGTATTCCTGTTTATCCCTGTTTATCCCCTGTTTATTCCTGTGTATTCCTGTGTATTCCTGTTTATTCCTGTTTATCCCTGTTTATCCCTGTTTATTCCTGTTTAGCCCCTGTTTAGCCCCTGTTTAGCCCCTGTTTTACCCCTGTTTATCCCCTTTTTACTCCCTGTTTATCCCCTGTTTATCCCCTGTTTACTCCCTGTTTACTCCTGTTTATCCCCTGTTACTCCCTGATTATCCCCTGTTTACTCCCTGTTTACTCCCTGTTTATCTCCTGTTTATCCTCTGTTTATCCCCTGTTTACTCCCTGTTTATCCCTGTTTACTCCCTGTTTATCCCTGTTTACTCCCTGTTTATCCCTGTTTACTCCCTGTTTATCCCCTGTTTATCCCCTGTTTATCCCCTGTTTACTCCCTGTTTACTCCCTGTTTACTTCCTGTTTATCCCCTGTTTATCCCCTGTTAATCCCCTGTTTATCCCGTTTACTCCCTGTTTCTCCCCTGTTTACTCCCTGTCTACTCCCTGTTTACTCCCTGGTTTACTCCCTGTTTATCCCCTGTTTACTTCCTGATTATTCCCTGTTTACTCCCTGTTTACTCCCTGTTTATCTCCTGTTTATCCCCTGTTTACTCCCTGTTTATCCCCTGTTTACTCCCTGTTTATTCCCTGCTTATCCCCTGTTTACTCCGTGTTTATCCCCTGTTTACTCCCTGTTTATCCCCTGTTTATCCCCTGTTTATCCCCTGTTTATCCCCTGTTTATCCCCTGTTTACTCCCTGTTTACTCCCTGTTTATCCCCTGTTTATGCCCTGTTTATCCCCTGTTTATCCCTGTTTATCCCCTGTGTATTTCTGTTTATCCCCTGTTTATCCCCTGTTTACTCCCTGTTTATCCCCTGTTCACTCCCTGTTTATTCCCTGTTTACTCCCTGTTTATCCCTGTTTATCCCCTGTTTACACCATTTTTTATCCCGTTTGTTCCCTGTGTATCACCTGTTTATTCCCTGTTAGTTCTCTGTGTATCACCTGTTTACTCCCTGTTTATTCCCTGTTTACTCCCTGTTTATCCCTGTTTATCCCGTTTACACCATTTTTTATCCCGTTTGTTCCCTGTGTATCACCTGTTTATTCCCTGTTAGTTCTCTGTGTATCACCTGTTTACTCCCTGTTTATTCCCTGTTTACTCCCTGTTTATCCCTGTTTATCCCCTGTTTACACCATTTTTTATCCCGTTTGCTCCCTGTGTATCACCTGTTTATTCCCTGTTTACTCCCTGTTTATTCCCTGTTTGCTCCCTGTGTATCACCTGTTTATTCCTTGATTATCCCCTGTTAGTTCCCTGTTTACTCCCTGTTTATTCCCTGCTTATCCCCTGTTTACTCCGTGTTTATCCCCTGTTTACTCCCTGTTTATCCCCTGTTTATCCCCTGTTTATCCCCTGTTTACTCCCTGTTTACTCCCTGTTTATCCCCTGTTTATGCCCTGTTTATCCCCTGTTTATCCCTGTTTATCCCCTGTGTATTTCTGTTTATCCCCTGTTTATCCCCTGTTTACTCCCTGTTTATCCCCTGTTCACTCCCTGTTTATTCCCTGTTTACTCCCTGTTTATCCCTGTTTATCCCCTGTTTACACCATTTTTTATCCCGTTTGTTCCCTGTGTATCACCTGTTTATTCCCTGTTAGTTCTCTGTGTATCACCTGTTTATTCCCTGTTAGTTCCCTGTTTATTCCCTGTTAGTTCCCTGTTTATTCCCTGTTAGTTCCCTGTTTATTCCCTGTTAGTTCCCTGTTTATCCCCTGTTAGTTCCCTGTTTTTTCCCTGTTAGTTCCCTGTTTATTCCCTGTTAGTTCCCTGTTTATTCCCTGTTAGTTCCCTGTTTATTCCCTGTTAGTTCCCTGTTTATTCCCTGTTTATTCCCTGTTAGTTCCCTGTTTATTCCTTGATTATCCCCTTTGTTGAGCTTCAAAATCCACTTGAGATACTATTGAATGATTTGATGCGCGAAAAAATACTAACATCGGTCCCACGACTGGAATGGGATTTGTGCCACACATTTCCAAAAACCCTCTCGCTTCTTCCTCTTCCTCTCGGATCGAACCCACAACCCCTGACGTTGCAAAGCGTCATGCTGGACCAATTAGCAACACCAGACCAATAACCTTGGACGTGGGGTTTTAATGTGAAACGTGTTCATTTCAGAGAAGCAACAACAGATGTTGTTATTAAGAGGATGGAGCGTAGAACATTTTCCCATGATTCCAGATCATAATTACCACGACAAGGTTTTCGGGTTCGGGAAGAGAACACGTGTTTCAAGCTACAACAGGGAGACCGAATGCTTCTTTTGGCAGAAGCTTTAATTAGTTCAATCTAGGTTTAAGTGGCCATTTGAGATTTCAAATTATGGGAAGTTTAAAACGTTAATGGTCCTTACAAGACACTAAAGCTTGGTAATTAAAACGAAATGCAAAATGACTTGTAAAAAGAGTAAAAAGAGAGAGACGTGGGCCTTC
>NC_048585.1:3400617-3408117 GCF_013265735.2 Oncorhynchus mykiss
ACTCTCCCTGCCTCCATTCTCCTCCTCTCTCACTCTCCCTGCCTCCATTCTCCTCCTCTCTCACTCTCCCTGCCTCCATTATCCTCCTCTCTCACTCTCTCTACCTACATTCTCCTGCTAACTCACTCTCTCTACCTCCATTCTCTTCCTCTCTCACTCTCTCTACCTCCATTCTCCTCCTCTCTCACTCTCTCTGCTTACATTCTCCTGCTAACTCACTCTCTCTACCTCCATTCTCCTCCTCTTTCACTCTCTCTGCCTCCATTCTCCTCCTCTCTCACTCTCTCTACCTCCATTCTCCTCCTCTCTCACTCTCTCTACCTCCATTCTCCTCCTCTCTCACTCTCTCTACCTCCATTCTCCTGCTCTCTCACTCTCTCTACCTCCATTCTCCTCCTCTCTCACTCTCTCTACCTCCATTCTCCTCCTCTCTCACTCTCTATACCTCCATTCTGCTCCTCTCTCACTCTCTCTACCTCCATTCTCATCCTCTCTCACTCTCTCTACCTCCATTCTCATCCTCTCTCACTCTCTCTACCTCCATTCTCATCCTCTCTCACTCTCTCTACCTCCATTCTCCTGCTCTCTCACTCTCTCTACCTCTCTCCATTCAATTCTGTGCCTCATTCAATTCCTCCTCTTCTCCCTCTCTCCTACTCCCTTTCTGTACCTCATTCCATTCCTCCCCTTCTCCCTCTCCCCTACTCCCTCTCTGTGCCTCTTTTCATTCCTCTTCTCTCCTCTTCCCACATTCAGGTGAGGTCCATTCTGTTCCCCTGGGGTCCAGGTGAGGTCCATTCTGTTCCCCAAGGGTTCAGGTGAGGTCCATTCTGTTCCCCAAGGGTTCAGGTGAGGTTCATTCTGTTCCTCTAGGGTCCAGGTGAGGTCCATTCTGTTCCCCAAGGGTTAAGGTGAGGTCCATTCTGTTCCCCTAGGGTTAAGGTGAGGTCCATTCTGTTTCCCTAGGGTCCAGGTGAGGTCCATTCTGTTCCCCTATGGTCCAGGTGAGGTCCATTCTGTTCCCCTAGGGTCCAGGTGAGGTCCATTCTGTTCCCCTAGGGTTCAGGTGAGGTCCATTCTGTTCCCCTAGGGTCCAGGTGAGGTCCATTCTGTTCCCCAAGGGTTAAGGTGAGGTCCATTCTGTTCTCCTAGGGTCCAGGTGAGGTCCATTATGTTCCCCAAGGGTTAAGGTGAGGTCCATTCTGTTCCCCTAGGGTCCAGGTGAGGTCCATTCTGTTCCCCTAGGGTCCAGGTGAGGTCCATTCTGTTCCCCTAGGGTCCAGGTGAGGTCCATTCTGTTCCCCAAGGGTTAAGGTGAGGTCCATTCTGTTCCCCTATGGTCCATGTGAGGTCCAATCTGTTCCCCAAGGGTTAAGGTGAGGTCCATTCTGTTCCCCTAGGGTCCAGGTGAGGTCCATTCTGTTCCCCAAGGGTTAAGGTGAGGTCCATTCTGTTCCCCTAGGGTTAAGGTGAGGTCCATTCTGTTTCCCTAGGGTCCAGGTGAGGTCCATTCTGTTCCCCTATGGTCCAGGTGAGGTCCATTCTGTTCCCCTAGGGTCCAGGTGAGGTCCATTCTGTTCCCCTAGGGTTCAGGTGAGGTCCATTCTGTTCCCCTAGGGTCCAGGTGAGGTCCATTCTGTTACCCAAGGGTTAAGGTGAGGTCCATTCTGTTCTCCTAGGGTCCAGGTGAGGTCCATTCTGTTCCCCTAGGGTTAAGGTGAGGTCCATTCTGTTCCCCAAGGGTCCAGGTGAGGTCCATTCTGTTCCCCTAGGGTCCAGGTGAGGTCCATTCTGTTTCCCTAGGGTCCAGGTGAGGTCCATTCTGTTCCTCTAGGGTCCAGGTGAGGTCCATTCTGTTCCCCTAGGGTTCAGGTGAGGTCCATTCTGTTCCCCTAGGGTTCAGGTGAGGTCCATTCTGTTCCCCTAGGGTCCAGGTGAGGTCCATTCTGTTCCCCTAGGGTCCAGGTGAGGTCCATTTTGTTCCCCAAGGGTTAAGGTGAGGTCCATTCTGTTCCCCTTGGGTCCAGGTGAGGTCCATTCTGTTCCCCTAGGGTCCAGGTGAGGTCCATTCTGTTCCCCTAGGGTCCAGGTGAGGTCCATTCTGTTCCCCAAGGGTTAAGGTGAGGTCCATTCTGTTCCCCTAGGGTCCAGGTGAGGTCCAATCTGTTCTCCAAGGGTTAAGGTGAGGTCCATTCTGTTCCCCTAGGGTTAAGGTGAGGTCCATTCTGTTCCCCAAGGGTCCAGGTGAGGTCCATTCTGTTCCCCTAGGGTCCAGGTGAGGTCCATTCTGTTCCCCTAGGGTCCAGGTGAGGTCCAGTAGAGTGCCTAGTTCCACATAACTTAGGCTGGCTCTGGGGCTGTGGGTGTCTGATGAGGCCTTCAGGTACACTGACCTCCGTGTACCTCCATTAGGCCAGGCTACAGAACCACCTGGGTGGGCAGGCAGAGACAGGGTCTGTGACCCAAATTCCCTATTTAGTGCACTGCTATTGACGAGGACCCATACGTAGTGTACTAAATAGGGAATAGGGTGCCATTTTCCATACACACAGAATCCTGATGGAAGGTTTGATTAGAGACCACACTGGTCACGTTTCACTGGTTCAGAACTCACTTTGAGACGGACAAGGAAAGAGAGAGAGCGAGAGAGAGAGAGAGAGAGGGAGAGAGCGAGAGCGACCGAGGGAGAGAGAGGGAGAGAGAGAGAGAGAGGGGGAGAGCGAGAGCGACAGAGGGAGAGAGAAAGAGAAAGAGAAAGAGAGAGAGAGGGAAGGAGAGAGCGAGAGCGACATAGGGAGAGAGGAGGGAAAGGGAAATAGGAGAGAGGCAGGGAGAGAGGAGAGAGAGACAGGGAGACCCACAGAGTGAGAAGATGTTTTGTACTGAACAGCCTGTTCTGTAACTGGTTAGATAAACATCCTAAATATCTACTTTCCTCATGTTTGTTGTTTTTTTTATTTTTATTTTAACCCTTATTTTACCAGTTAAGTTTACTAAGAACACATTCTCATTTACAGCAAGGACCTGGGGAATAGTTACAGGGGAGAGGAGGGGGGATGAATGAACCAATTGTAAGCTTTGTGCTACGGTGTATAAATATTCTCTCTCTTCCTGCTGTTGATCTTCTTCATATCCCTTTAGGGTAAATTAATATTATTATTTAGTTGATCAACTGAGGTAATATCCTGTAATATCCTGTAATATCCTGTAATATCCTGTAATATCCTGTAATATCCTGTAATATCCTGTAATAGTGGGTCCATCTCGTGTAATAATTGTTTACTTTAAGCAGTTAGCAGACCTGCTAAGGCCGTTGAGTATGATCGAGTTTGATGCCTTTTCCGTGACTTTGTCCACTTGTTCAAATGAACAGCGTCTCAACAAGCTTCCATTATCTCCTCAAAACAAGACGAAAAATACAGTCTGCTTTCACAGCAGAACAGGTCTCCACAGCATAGCAACACAGCAGAACAGGTCTCCACAGCATAGCAACACAGCAGAACAGGTCTCCACAGCATAGCAACACAGCAGAACAGGTCTCCGCAGCATAGCAACACAGCAGAACAGGTCTCCGCAGCATAGCAACACAGCAGAACAGGTCTCCACAGCATAGCAACACAGCAGAACAGGTCTCCACAGCATAGCAACACAGCAGAACAGGTCTCCACAGCATAGCAACACAGCAGAACAGGTCTCCGCAGCATAGCAACACAGCAGAACAGGTCTCCGCAGCATAGCAACACAGCAGAACAGGTCTCCGCAGCATAGCAACACAGCAAAACAGGTCTCCGCAGCATAGCAACACAGCAGAACAGGTCTCCGCAGCATAGCAACACAGCAGAACAGGTCTCCGCAGCATAGCAACACAGCAGAACAGGTCTCCACAGCATAGCAACACAGCAGAACAGGTCTCTGCAGCATAGCAACACAGCAGAACAGGTCTCCGCTGCATAGCAACACAGCAGAACAGGTCTCCGCAGCATAGTAACACAGCAGAACAGGTCTCCACAGCATAGCAACACAGCAGAACAGGTCTCCACAGCATAGCAACACAGCAGAACAGGTCTCCACAGCATAGCAACACAGCAGAACAGGTCTCCACAGCATAGCAACACAGCAGAACAGGTCTCCACAGCATAGCAACACAGCAGAACAGGTCTCCACAGCATAGCAACACAGCAGAACAGGTCTCCACAGCATAGCAACACAGCAGAACAGGTCTCCACAGCATAGCAACACAGCAGAACAGGTCTCCACAGCATAGCAACACAGCAGAACAGGTCTCCACAGCATAGCAACACAGCAGAACAGGTCTCCACAGCATAGCAACACAGCAGAACAGGTCTCCACAGCATAGCAACACAGCAGAACAGGTCTCCACAGCATAGCAACACAGCAGAACAGGTCTCCACAGCATAGCAACACAGCAGAACAGGTCTGCACAGCATAGCAACACATTGAAGCACCACTTGTTAGGACTAATTAAAACACACATACCCTGTAGTGTGTGTGTGTGTGTGTGTGTGTGTGTGTGTGTGTGTGTGTGTGTGTGTGTGTGTGTGTGTGTGTGTGTGTGTGTGTGTGTGTGTGTGTGTGTGCGTGCGTGTGTCTCTCCAGTGTGTAGTGTGGAGCAGAGGGAATATGATCTGGATTTCTGTGAGTCTGGTCTGTCCGTCTAACCCTGTAGAATCTCTCTCCAAGGACACCGTTACCTGTTACTGTTACTGGTTACTGTTACTGGTTACTAGTTACTGTTACTGGTTACTGTTACTGGTTACTGGTTACTGGTTACTGGTTACTGTTACTGGTTACTGGTTACTGGTTACTGTTACTGGTTACTGTTACTGGTTACTAGTTACTGTTACTGGTTACTGTTACTGGTTACTGGTTACTGGTTACTGGTTACTGTTACTGGTTACTGGTTACTGGTTACTGTTACTGGTTACTGGTACTGGTTACTGGTTACTGGTTACTGGTTACTGTTACTGTTACTGGTTACTGGTTACTGGTTACTGGTTACTGTTACTGGTTACTGGTTACTGGTTACTGGTTACTGTTACTGGTTACTGTTACTGTTTACTGGTTACTGGTTACTGTTACTGGTTACTGGTTACTGTTACTAGTTACTGGTTACAGATAAATTATGGTACAGTATCTAGAGAGAGAGAGACAGATAAAGTATGGTACAATATACAGAGAGATATTACAATATAATCTCCTGCCTCTGCCTGCCTCACATGGGGCAGGCAATGGCTCCTGCACCATGATCCGTTCCAGTTCGCAAAAAGCCAAGGATTCCTGCAACGCCGTCCAACACATTATACAATACATATTACAGTGGAAATTACAATAGGAAATACATCAAAATGTATGTGTCTCTTCACTGTCCCTGTTGTGCCCTGAGATGTTCTTTTATCTGTTATGGAATCTGGTTTAATTGCTAGATACAGTTACCTGGGTTACCATCAAGTTCCATGTTGCCATGGCTCTATTTAATATCGTCTGTTTCCCAGCCTCTGTTTTTTGACCTTTGGGGATATGAAGAGACCTCTGTTTTTTGACCTTTTGGGGATATGAAGAGACCTCCGGTTGCGTGTCTTGTCTTGTATTGATGAGTGTCTGAACTGTGTGCCAACAGCTTCAACAGACAGTTCGGTACCTTCGACACATCAACACCTCGAACAGAGACACATAGAGAAACAGTCAGTCTATCCACATCTTTGAGCCAGGGGTGGCAGGGTAGCCTAGTGGTTCGAGCGGTGGACTAGCAACCAGAAGGTTGCAAGTTCAAACCCCCGAGCTGACAAGGTCGTCTGTCGTTTTGCCCCTGAACAGGCAGTTAACCCGCTGTTCCTAGGCCGTTACTGAAAATAAGAATTTATTCTTAACTGACTTGCCTAGCTAAATAAAGGTCAAATAAATAAAAACATCTTTGAGACTGACATGTATTTTACTGACACTTTCCTTCCGTGTTCATGGAAGTGCGATACGCGCTGCTCTGTTTTGGACCGACTGCCATTTACCTACAATATGTCCTTATGTGCCACACAGGACCACACGGCTGGGCAGTCATCCAGGTGTGTCAAAACTAGGGCCTGTAGGACCTGTCTGGTCGACTGAGATATCAAGAAAGCAGAACAACGCCCTGTCATGGACAGACCTCTTCCCATTTTAGCAACCATGAAGAGGGGTGTGGAAGAGAGGGGGAGGAAGTGAGGAGGGGTGTGGAGGAGAGGGAGGAAGAGGAGGAGGAGTGTGGAGGAGAGGGGGAGGAAGAGGAGGAGGAGTGTGGAGGAAAGGGGGAAGTAGAGGAGGAAGAGTGTGGAGGAGAGAGGGAGGAAGAGAGGAGTGTGGTGGAGAGTGGGAGGAAGAGGATGAGGAGTGTGGAGGAGAGGGGGAGGAAGAGGAAGAGGGGTGTGGAGGAGAGGGGGGGGAAGAGGAGGAGGAGTGTGGAGGAGAGGGGGAGGAAGAGGAGGAGGGGTGTGGAGGAGAGGGGGAAGAAGAGGAGGAGGAGTGTGGAGGAGAAGGGGAAGAAGAGGAGAAGTGGTGTGGAGGAGAGGGGGAGGAAGAGGAGGAGGAGTGTGGAGGAGAGAGGGAGGAAGAGGAGGAGGAGTGTGGAGGAGAGGGGGAGGAAGAGGAGGGGTGTGGAGGAGAGGGGGAAGAAGAGGAGGAGGAGTGTGGAGCAGAGGGGGAGGAGTGTGGAGGAGTGGTGTGGAGGAGAGGGGGAGGAAGAGGAGGAGGGGTGTGGAGGAGAGGGGGAAGAAGAGGAGGAGGAGTGTGGAGGAGAAGGGGAGGAAGAGGAGGAGTGGTGTGGAGGAGAGGGGGAGGAAGAGGAGGAGGAGTGTGGAGGAAAGGGGGAGGTAGAGGAGGAAGAGTGTGGAGGAGAGAGGGAGGAGTGTGGAGGAGTGGTGTGGAGAAGAGGGGGAGGAAGAGGAATAGGGGTGTGGAGGAGAGGGGGAGGAAAAGGAGGAGGAGTGTGGAGGAGAGGGGGAGGAAGAGGAGGAGGTGTGTGGAGGAGAGGGGGGAGAAGAGGAGCAGGAGTGTGGAGGAGAGGGGGAGGAAGAGAGGAGGAGGGGACGTGTTCTGTTTCTCTCTCCTCTGTCCATAATTGATCCCTGGAGTGGAGGAGCTTCCTGTCTGAAGGTGGCTGGGACACATGGAGGCTCCCAGGGAGGGACTCACACACACCACACACACCTGCAGTTACACACACACACACACACACACACACACACACACACACACACACACACACACCTCACACGCCGTACACACCTGCAGTCACACACACACACACACACACACACACACACACACACACACACACCTCACACCTCACACGCCGTACACACCTGCAGTCACACACACACACACACACTCAAACACACACACCTGAGGTCCCACTAGGACGCCTTCTAATGAGTTGCCAGTCTCCAGTACGTCCTCAACAAGCTGTGCAGCACATCAACACACCTTCTGTGGTAGTCAGGTAGTCCGCCT
>NC_048585.1:3415617-3460617 GCF_013265735.2 Oncorhynchus mykiss
GCCTCTAACCACTAGGCTACCTGCCTCTAACCACTAGGCTACCTGTCTCTAACCACTAGGCTACCTGTCTCTAACCACTAGGCTACCTGCCTCTAACCACTAGGCTACCTGCCTCTAACCACTAGGCTACCTGCCTCTAACCACTAGGCTACCTGCCTCTAACCACTAGGCTACCTGTCTCTAACCACTAGGCTACCTGCCTCTAACCACTAGGCTACCTGCCTCTAACCACTAGGCTACCTGTCTCTAACCACCAGGCTACCTGCCTCTAACCACTAGGCTACCTGTCTCTAACCACTAGGCTACGCTGCCTCTAACCACTAGGCTACCTGCCTCTAACCACTAGGCTACCCTGCCTCTAACCACTAGGCTACCTGCCTCTAACCACTAGGCTACCTGTCTCTAACCACTAGGCTACGCTGCCTCTAACCACTAGGCTACCTGCCTCTAACCACTAGGCTACCTGCCTCTAACCACTAGGCTACCTGCCTCTAACCACTAGGCTACCTGCCTCTAATCACTAGGCTACCTGCCTCTAACCACTAGGCTACCTGCCTCTAACCACTAGGCTACCTGCCTCTAATCACTAGGCTACCTGCCTCTAACCACTAGGCTACCTGCCTCTAACCACTAGGCTACCTGCCTCTAACCACTAGGGTACCTGCCTCTAACCACTAGGGTACCTTCCTCTAACCACTAGGCTACCTGCCTCTAACCACTAGGGTACCTGCCTCTAACCACTAGGCTACCTGCCTCTAACCACTAGGCTACCTGCCTCTAACCACTAGGCTACCTGCCTCTAACCACTAGGGTACCTGCCTCTAACCACTAGGGTACCTGCCTCTAACCACTAGGCTACCTGCCTCTAACCACTAGGCAACCTGCCTCTAACCACTAGGCTACCTGCCTCTAATCACTAGGCTACCTGCCTCAAACCACTAGGCTACCTGCCTCTAACCACTAGGCTACCTGCCTCTAACCACTAGGATAACTGCCTCTAACCACTAGGCTTACTGCCTCTAACCGCTAGGCTACCTGCCTCTAACCACTAGGCTACCTGCCTCTAACCACTAGGCTACCTGCCTCTAACCACTAGGCTACCTGCCTCTAACCACTAGGCTACACTGCCTCTAACCACTAGGCTACCTGCCTCTAACCACTAGGCTACCTGCCTCTAACCACTAGGCTACCTGCCTCTAACCACTAGGGTACCTGCCTCTAACCACTAGGCTACCTGCCTCTAACCACTAGGCTACCTGCCTCTAACCACTAGGCTACCTGCCTCTAACCACTAGGCTACCTGCCTCTAACCACTAGGCTACCTGCCTCTAACCACTAGGCTACCCTGCCTCTAACCACTAGGCTACCTGCCTCTAACCACTAGGGTACCTGCCTCTAACCACTAGGCTACCTGCCTCTAACCACTAGGCTACACTGCCTCTAACCACTAGGCTACCTGCCTCTAACCACTAGGCTACCTGCCTCTAACCACTAGGCTACCTGCCTCTAACCACTAGGGTACCTGCCTCTAACCACTAGGCTACCTGCCTCTAACCACTAGGCTACCTGCCTCTAACCACTAGGCTACCTGCCTCTAACCACTAGGCTACCTGCCTCTAACCACTAGGCTACCTGCCTCTAACCACTAGGCTACCCTGCCTCTAACCACTAGGCTACCTGCCTCTAACCACTAGGGTACCTGCCTCTAACCACTAGGCTACCTGCCTCTAACCACTAGGCTACCTGCCTCTAACCACTAGGATACCTGCTTCTAACCACTAGGCTACCTGCCTCTAACCACTAGGCTACCTGCCTCTAACCACTAGGCTACCTGCCTCTAACCACTAGGCTACCTGCCACCCACACGTCACTTCCTTTTAAAAGGCTGTGATCCACATACGGCCTTGTGGATTGTACAGTTTCACTGGTATACCTCTCAGCTCTGGAAATTAACATTATACTGCGTTTTCATGGAACTTAGCGTTTTAATAATATCTAGAGAAGCTCTGATAGTGCCATCCTTCCACCAAAACAGGGCCATTCTACTTTGATATTTTAAGTAGAAATTATACATCAATATTGAAATTGAAAAGCCTGTTATATTAAATGAAGTAGACCACATTGAAAATGAAATGAATCTCATTAGTGATTCATCTAATCACATGAAATGTCTCTCTCTCTCATTTTAATGTCAACTCTGTTATGTGAACTGAACTCTGGTCATTTTAAGGTCAACTCTGTTCTGTGAACTGAACTCTGGTCATTTTAAGGTCAACTCCGTCATGTGAACTGGCTGGTTGACGGCTCTAGAGGCTCCTGGCTGGCTGACGGCTCTGGAGGCTCCTGGCTGGCTGACGGCTCTGGCAGCTCCTGGCTGACTGATGGCTCTGGCAGCTCCTGGCTGACTGACGGCTCTGGCGGCTCCTGGCTGACTGACGGCACTGGCAGCTCCTGGCTGACTGGAGGCTCTGGCGGCTTAGGACAGACTGGAGGCTCTGGCGGCTCAGGACAGACTGGAGGCTCTGGCGGCTCAGGACAGACGGGAGACTCTGGCGGCTCATGACAGACGGGAGACTCTGGCGGCTCATGACAGACGGGAGACTCTGGCGGCTCAGGACAGACGGGAGACTCTGGCGGCTCAGGACAGACGGGAGACTCTGGCGGCTCAGGACAGACGGGAGACTCTGGCGGCTCAGGACAGACAGGAGACTCTGGCGGCTCAGGACAGACGAGAGACTCTGACAGCGCTGGGTAGGAGGAAGGCTCTGGCAACGCTGGACAGGCGGGAGCACCTGTAGGGAGAAGACGGAGAGACAGCCTGGTGCGGGGGGCTGCCACTGGAGGGCTGGTGCATGGAGGTGGCACTGGGTAGACCGGACCATGCAGGCGCACTGGAGCTCTTGAGCAGCGAGCCTGCCCAACCTTACCTGGTTGAATGCTCCCCGTAGCCAGGCCAGTGCGGCGAGGTGGAATAGCCCGCACTGGGCTGTGCTGGCTAACCGGGGACACCATGCGCAAGGCTGGTGCCATGAACGCCGGCCCGAGGAGACGCACTGGAGACCAGATGCGTAGAGCCAGCTTCATGGCACCTGGCTCGATGCCCACTCTAGCCCGGCCGATGCGAGGAGCTGGAATGTACCGCACCGGGCTATGCACACTCACCGGGGACACCGTGTGCTCCACCGCATAACACGGTGCCTGCCCGGTCTCTCTCTCTCTCCGGTAAGCACGGGGAGTTGGCTCAGGTCTCCTACCTTACCTCGCCACACTCCCCGTGTGCACCCCCCAAGATATTTGTGGGGCTGCCTCTCGTGCTTCCAGCCGCGGCGCCGTGCTGCCTCCTCATACCTGCACCTCTCTGCCTTCGCTGCCTCCAGCTCTGCTTTGAGGCGGCGATATTCCCCTGGCTGTGCCCAGGGTCCTTTGCCGTCCAGAATCTCCTCCCAAGTCCAGTTCTCCAAATATCGCTGTCTCTCCTGCTGCTGCCCGTTACCACGCTGCTTGGTCCTTTTGTGGTGGGTGTCTCTGTAAGGGTTTTCCTCCTCTTCGTCTGAGGAGGAGTAAGGATCAGACCAAAGCGCAGCGTGGTAAGTGTTCATGATGATTTTAACTAAAGAAAGCACTGAACACTGAAACAAAACAATAAACGATGACTTGAATTAACAAAACCGAAACAGTACCGTGTGGCCCAAACCCTCACACGGAAACAAACACCCACAAACCAAAAGTGAAACCCAGGCTACCTGAGTATGATTCTCAATCAGAGACAACTAACGACACCTGCCTCTGATTGAGAACCATACAAGGCCAAACACAAAAACCAACATAGAAAAACCAACATAGAAAAACAAACATAGAAAAACAAACATAGACTGCCCACCCCAACTCACACCCTGACCATACTAAAACAAATAATAAAATAACAGAACTATGGTCAGAACGTGACAGTTTTGGCCATTTTCCGGTGTTTTGGCCATTTTCAGGTGTTTTGGCCATTTTCCGGTGTTTTGGAGAATTTCAGTGTTTTGTGGTGAAAAACTGAATGGGTCAAGGATAACACATCAACCCTCTGAGGTGTAGGCTTCTAAGGATAGAAATTATAGAAATGTTTCAACAAGTAATGTTTTTGTGTGACGCTTGTATTCAATTGCCCCGCCCTGTAGCGCTCAATCCCCCCGTCACAAGAGGAGAGGCTGATTTAAGAGGAAATGGTCAACCCTGTTACTGTCAACCCTGTTACTGTCAACCCTGTTACTGGCAACCCTGTTAGTGTCAACCCTGTTACTGTCAACCCTGTTACTGTTAACCCTGTTACTGTCAACCCTGTTACTGTCAACCCTGTCACTGTCAACCCTGTTACTGTCAACCCTGTCACTGTCAACCCTGGTACGGTCAACCCTGTTACGGTCAACCCTGTTACGGTCAATCCTGTTACTGTCAACCCTGTTACGGTCAACCCTGTTACTGTCAACCCTGTTACTGTCAACCCTGTTACGGTCAAACCTGTTACTGTCAACCCTGTTACTGTCAACCCTGTTACTGTCAACCCTGTTACTGTCAACCCTGTTACTGTCAACGCCGTTACGGTCAACACACTACGGGTGTTCATATGGAGGAACGACCCTACTGAGTTTGAGGACTTCTGTTCTTCTGTCACTTCTGTCCTCCTCTCAGAGTGTTGCATAAGGACACACAAACAACATTAAAATCCTCTGACTTCTCAAAACGTTGTATATTGATTGACACTGTCAAGTGCTCCTCGTTGCATGTCTTTGAGCTCACGGTAATTACACATGTTCAAGATTCCATCGCTGTTCATTAGGATTCTGTTGTGATTCTAACAGACAGAAGAATCAGTCATTCAGTACAGAGATAAAATGGTTAAGATGATTGGGGACTAAAAAGTAATTATAGTAATAGAGAAATGTTGCCATTTTAAGTGAAAATGACGTTGGTTGGATAAAGAGTCAACTTGCATAAGATCCCTAGAGAAGAGATATCCTGCACCGTGTTTTCAATATTAATGATTGAAGTGTTAAGAAACAATACAAGTATCATTGCAAAACAGGTACTTTTAATAAAGACCACCGTAAAATTGTGATGCAGGTGTCTATCTTTGAAGAGGTGTTTCGTGATTTAATTATCTTCGATGTCATCTCAAGATGTGTTCCAAAAGATGTGACTGACAGGTTAATTACAGTACCGTCAGGAAACTAACTCGGTGGTCTGTGGAAGGTGAGTCGGAGACTAGCGAGAAGTCACATGAACATGATCTGTTGTAACACATCTTTCTAAATGTCTTTGTGCCTGGAGACGAATGGAGGTAATTTATTAACTTCCTGAAACGCTAGATTGACTGGGGGGGGGGGACCTCTGAGTTACGGAATACCAAAAATGAAAAGATGAGAGAGGGAGAGAGGGTGGAAGAGAAGGATAGGGAGAAAAATAGTGAGATGAGAGAGAGAGAGCACGAGAGAGGAGAGAGAGAGGAGAGAAGAGAGAGGAAAGAGAGAGAGTGAGCGACAGAGAAAGATGAGAGAGACAGTGAGTGTGAGAGAGGAGAGAAAGAGAGAGATGAGAGAGAGAGAGAGAGAGCACGAGAGAGGAGAGAGAGAGAAGAGAAGAGAGAGGAAAGAGAGAGAGTGAGCGACAGAGAAAGATGAGAGAGACAGTGAGTGTGAGAGAGGAGAGAAAGAGAGAGATGAGAGAGAGAGAGAGCACGAGAGAGGAGAGAGAGAGAAGAGAAGAGAGAGTAAAGAGAGAGAGTGAGCGACAGAGAAAGATGAGAGAGACAGTGAATGTGAAAGGAGAGAAAGAGAGAGATGAGAGAGAGAGCACGAGAGAGGAGAGAGAGAGGAGAGAAGAGAGAGGAAAGAGAGAGAGTGAGCGACAGAGAGAGATGAGAGAGAGAGAGAGAGAGAGAGAGAGAGAGAGAGAGAGAGAGAGAGAGAGAGAGAGAGAGAGGAGAAAGAGAGAGATGAGAGAGAGAGAGAGCACGAGAGAGGAGAGAGAGAGGAGAAAAGAGAGAGGAAAGAGAGAGAGTGAGCGACAGAGAGAGATGAGAGAGAGGGAGTGAGAGAGAGAGAGAGGAGAAAGAGAGAGATGAGAGAGAGTGAGCGACAGAGAGAGATGAGAGAGAGGGAGTGAGAGAGAGGATAAAGAGAGAGATGAGAGAGAGGGACAGGCAGGGAGAAAGAGAGGGAGAGAGAAAGAGATAGAAGAGGAGAGAGGAGAGGAGATATGCATGTGGTCGCTCTCTTATTAATTTGCTAGGCGGCGGCCGGTCACGGCTCGGCATCGTGAGTAAAGACAGGACTAATCTACTGGCAAATGAAACAAGAGACGCTGTCAGGCTTCCAGTCCCCTCCAAGCTCGTAGTGCATGTCAGAGCAGAGAGAGCAGAGAGAGCAGGAGGGAGCGTGTGTGAGTACCCTGACACAGGATGATAAAACTCTCTCACTCTCTGTCCTCTCTGTCCTCTTTCTCCTCACTCTTCTCCCTTCTCTCTCAATTCAATTTCAATTCAGGGGGCTTTATTGTCATGGGAAACATATGTTAACATTGCCAAAGCAAGTAAAGTAGATCATATTCAAAAGTGTAATATACAATAAAAATGAACAGTAAACATTACACTCACAGAAGTTTCAAAACAGTAGACATTACAAATGTCATATTATGTCTATATAGAGTGTTGTAACAATGTACAAATGGTTAAAGTACACAAGGGAAAATAAATAAACATAAATATGGGTTGTATTTACAATGGTGTTTGTTCTTCACTGGTTGACCTTTTCTTGTGGCAACAGGTCACAAATCTTGCTGCTGTGATGGCACACTGTGGAATTTCACCCAGTAGATATGGGAGTTTATCAAAATTGGGTTTGTTTTGGAATTCTTTGTGGATCTGTGTAATCTGAGGGGAAATATGTGTCTCTAATATGGTCATACATTGGGCAGGAGGTTAGGAAGTGCAGCTCAGTTTCCACCTCATTTTGTGGGCAGTGTGCACATAGCCTGTCTTCTCTTGAGAGCCAGGTCTGCCTACGGCGGCCTTTCTCAATAGCAAGGCTATGCTCACTGAGTCTGTACATAGTCAAAGCTCTCCTTAAGTTTGAGTCAGTCACAGTGGACAGGTATTCTGCCACTGTGTCACGCCCTGACCATAGTTTGCTTTGTATGTTTCTATGTTTTGTTTGGTCAGGGTGTGATCTGAGTCGGCATTCTATGTTGGATGTCTAGTTTGTCTGTTTCTGTGTTTGGGCCTGATATGGTTCTCAATCAGAGGCAGGTGTTCGTCATGGTCTCTGATTGGGAGCCATATTTAGGTAGCCTGTTTGGTGTTGGGTTTTGTGGGTGATTTTTGTGTTTGTCATTTGTGTTTGTTGTCTTTGTGTTTGTTACACCAGATGGGGCTGTTTTTGGTTTTTCACGTTTCTTGTTTTTGTATATTGTTCTATTTTCATCTTTATTAAAGATGTATCAAGATAACCACGATGCGTTTTGGTCCGCCTCTCCTTCAACAGAAGAAACCCGTGACACGCTGTGTACTCTCTGTTTAGGGCCAAATAGCATTCTAGTTTTCTCTGTTTCTTTTCAATGTGTCATGCATTTATTGATTTCTCATGATTTGGTTGGGTCTAATTGTGCTGCTGTCTTGTTTGCGTTTATGTTTGTGAACAGAGCCCCAGGACCAGCTTGCTTAGGAGACTCTTCTCCAGGTTCATCTCCCTGTAGGTGATGGCTTTGTTATGGAAGGTTTGGGAATCGCTTCCTTTTAGGTGGTTGTAGAATTTTGATAATTAGCAGGTATCGGCCTAATTCTGCTCTGCCTGCATTATTTGGTGTTTTACATTGTACACTGAGGATATTTTTGCAGAATTCTCTCTCTCTCCCCTCTCAATTCATGTTCAATTTAAGGGCTTTATTGGCATGGGAAACATATGTTAACAATGCCAAAGCAAGTGAGGTAGATAATATACAAAAGTGAAATAAATAATAAAAATTAACAGTAAACATTACACTCACAGAAGTTCCAAAACAATAAAGACATTACAAAGCAGGAGGAGGTGGGAGGAGTTGGATGAGGTGGAGTAGGAGGGAAGAGGAGGAGACGGGGTGCGGGAGGAGGGGGATAAAGAAGAGGGGGAGAGGGAAGCGGAGGAGGAAGAGCAGGGGGAGGAGGATGGGGAGAAGGGGGATGAGGAGAATGAGGTGGAGGAGGGAAGAGGAGGAGACGGGGTGCGGGAGGAGGGGGATAAAGAAGAGGGGGAGAGGGAAGCGGAGGAGGAAGAGCAGGGGGAGGAGGATGGGGAGAAGGGGGATGAGGAGAAGAACGTGTCTCCACTCTGAGGTGACACCGAGACAAGGAATTTTCTCTGCTCTAATTTGCTCTTCTTGGCGGTTGAGCCAGACTTGATTCTGTCAGTGACACGTGAGACTGAGATTGGCAGCAGAGACCTTTTCCTGAGGCCATATCAAAAGTATATGATGGACCAATGAAGGCTGCTAGATCCTACAGACCATGCCCACATGATGGACCAATGAAGGCTGCTAGATCCTACAGGCCATGTCAACAGTATATGATGGACCAATGAAGGCTGCTAGATCCTACAGACCATGTCCACATGATGGACCAATGAAGACTACTAGGTCCTACAGGCCATGTCCACATGATGGACCAATGAAGGCTGCTAGATCCTACAGACCATGTCCACATGATGGACCAATGAAGACTACTAGGTCCTACAGGCCATGTCCACATGATGGACCAATGAAGACTACTAGATCCTACAGGCCATGTCCACATGATGGACCAATGAAGGCTGCTAGGTCCTACAGGCCATGTCCACATGATGGACCAATGAAGGCTGCTAGATCCTACAGGCCATGTCCACATGATGGACCAATGAAGGCTGCTAGATCCTACAGGCCATGTCCACATGATGGACCAATGAAGGCTGCTAGGTCCTACAGGCCATGTCCACATGATGGACCAATGAAGGCTGCTAGGTCCTACAGGCCATGTCAACAGTATATGATGGACCAATGAAGGCTGCTAGATCCTACAGGCCATGTCCACATGATGGACCAATGAAGGCTGCTAGATCCTACAGGCCATGTCCACATGATGGACCAATGAAGGCTGCTAGGTCCTACAGGCCATGTCCACATGATGGACCAATGAAGGCTGCTAGGTCCTACAGGCCATGTCAACAGTATATGATGGACCAATGAAGGCTACTAGATCCTACAGGCCATGTCCACATGATGGACCAATGAAGGCTGCTAGATCCTACAGACCATGTCCCCATGATGGACCAATGAAGGCTGCTAGATCCTACAGGGCATGTCCACATGATGGACCAATGAAGGCTGCTAGATCCTACAGACCATGTCCACATGAGGGACCAATGAAGGCTGCTAGGTCCTACAGACCATGTCCACATGATGGACCAATGAAGGCTGCTAGGTCCTACAGGCCATGTCCACATGGTGGACCAATGAAGGCTGCTAGACCCTACAGACCATGTTCACATGGTGGACCAATGAAGGCTGCTAGATCCTACAGACCATGTCCACATGATGGACCAATGAAGGCTGCTAGATCCTACAGACCATGTCCACATGGTGGACCAATGAAGGCTGCTAGATCCTACAGACCATGTCCACATGATGGACCAATGAAGACTACTAGATCCTACAGACCATGTCCACATGATGGACCAATGAAGGCTGCTAGATCCTACAGGCCATATCAACAGTTTATGATGGACCAATGAAGACTGCTAGATCCTACAGACCATGTCCACATGATGGACCAATGAAGACTGCTAGATCCTACAGACCATGTCCACATGATGGACCAATGAAGACTACTAGGTCCTACAGACCATGTCCACATGATGGACCAATGAAGGCTGCTAGATCCTACAGACCATGTCCACATGATGGACCAATGAAGGCTGCTAGATCCTACAGGCCATGTCCACATGATGGACCAATGAAGGCTGCTAGATCCTACAGGGCATGTCCACATGATGGACCAATGAAGACTACTAGATCCTACAGACCATGTCCACATGATGGACCAATGAAGACTACTAGGTCCTACAGGCCATGTCCACATGATGGACCAATGAAGACTACTAGATCCTACAGACCATGTCCACATGATAGACCACGTACATACAATGTTAGCTTCCAGCTCCAGCAGACTGGACATAAGATATTCTGTAAGATATTCTGTAAGATATTCTGTTATGACCCAGTCAGGATGGAGCTTTACCTCTGGGGGCGTCTCCTCTGGGTCGTCTCCTCTGGGTCGTCTCCTCTGGGGCGTCTCCTCTGGGGGCGTCTCCTCTGGGGGCGTCTCCTCTGGGTCGTCTCCTCTGGGTCGTCTCCTCTGGGTCCTGGGCCGTCTACTCTGGGGCCTCTCCTCTGGGTCGTCTCCTCTGGGTCGTCTCCTCTAGGTCGTCTCCTCTGGGTCGTCTCCTCTGGGTCGTCTTCTCTGGGTCATCTCCTCTGGGTCATCTCCTCTGGGTCTTCTCCTCTGGGGCGTCTCCTCTGGGTCGTCTCCTCTGGGCCATCTCCTCTGGGTCGTCTCCTCTGGGTCCTGGGCCGTCTCCTCTGGGTCGTCTCCTCTGGGTCGTCTCCGCTGGGTCGTCTCCGCTGGGTCGTCTCCTCTGGGTCGTCTCCTCTGGGTCATCTCCCCTGGGTCATCTCCTCTGGGTCGTCTCCTCTGGGTCTTCTCCTCTGGGGCGTCTCCTCTGGGTCGTCTCCTCTGGGTCATCTCCCCTGGGTCGTCTCCTCTGGGTCATGTCCTCTGGATCTTCTCCTCTGGGGCGTCTCCTCTTGGTCGTCTCCTCTGGGTCGTCTCCTCTGGGTCGTCTCCTCTGGGTCGTCTCCTCTGGGTCGTCTCCTTTGGGTCTTCTCCTCTGGGGCGTCTCCTCTGGGTCGTCTCCTCTGGGTCGTCTCCTCTGGGGCGTCTCCTCTGGGTCTTCTCCTCTGGGTCGTCTCCTCTGGGTCGTCTCCTCTGGGGCCTGGGTTGTCTCCTCTGGGTCGTCTCCTCTGGGACCTGGGTCGTCTCCTCTGGGGTTTACCAGAATCACGTGACCTAACTAACACAGGAATTCTTCATGGACTGTATGAATGTTTGAGGCACGACAACAATAGATGTTAGAGCCAAGTTAGTTTGTTTGTTTTTCTAAACGTGTGTGTGGATAATTGCAATCTGTATTTCGTCACCTGTTGCAGTTGGATGGAAAAACAGCAGTAATTGAGCCTGAAACACACTCACCCACGCATACATAAACAACCATAGTTATATAATGGAAACAATAACAATTAGCTAGGACAACTGAGGAATGTTTAAAACAGAGTTTCCAATGTGCTACATTCTACCACACACACACACTACGTTCTGATAGGCCAGCGGGGGAATTCCTAGTGTGACCAGTGTCGAAATGATCCCAAATATTTGCAAATAGTACCTGTCACTCCAGCTGCCTGAACCTGATGAGGTTTATAAATGTCTTATAGTGCCTGTCACTCCAGCTGCCTGAACCTGATGAGGTTTATAAATGTCTTATAGTGCCTGTCACTCCAGCTGTCTGAACCTGATGAGGTTTATAAATGTCTTAGAGTACCTGTCACTCCAGCTGCCTGAACCTGATGAGGTTTATAAATGTCTTATAGTGCCTGTCACTCCAGCTGCCTGAACCTGATGAGGTTTATAAATGTCTTATAGTGCCTGTCACTCCAGCTGCCTGAACCTGATGAGGTTTATAAATGCCTTATAGTGCCTGTCACTCCAGCTGCCTGAACCTGATGAGGTTTATAAATGTCTTATAGTGCCTGTCACTCCAGCTGCCTGAACCTGATGAGGTTTATAAATGTCTTAGAGTACCTGTCACTCCAGCTGCCTGAACCTGATGAGGTTTATAAATGTCTTATAGTGCCTGTCACTCCAGCTGCCTGAACCTGATGAGGTTTATAAATGTCTTATAGTACCTGTCACTCCAGCTGCCTGAACCTGATGAGGTTTATAAATGCCTTGTGCCTTATACTATGTTGCAACAGTGCATGCCACGTGAGGCTGAGAGAGACAAGGCTGAACACACAAGTAGCAGCTGTTCTGGGCCAATCTTCTGGAAGAGAGAGCACATACTGTGCCTGACTGCCTGGAGAAGTACTGGAGCAGAGGAGACAGAATGGACTTAGTCAGGGTTGCTCAGTTGGCATGTTGAGAGGAACGGAGGGGGGAGGGGAGGAGGGGGAGGAGAGGAGAGTGCGGGGGAGGGGAGGGAGCATAGGGGAGGGGAAGGAAAGGAGAGGGAGGGGGAGTTGAGGGGAGGGGAGGGGTGGAGAGCGAGTGGAGGGGAGGAGAGTAGGGAAGGAGAGGACAGGAGAGGGGAGGGGGAGAGGGGAGGAGAGGAGAGGCTGTTCTCTCTACTCCCTGGTCTCCTGCTGAGCTGCCATGCATGTCTGTGGACAGCCACCTTTACCTCTTACCTGTTACCTACGTACATCTACAGGTCAGCTAAAGGACATAGGAGAGGAGACAGCTACAGGACATAGGAGAGGAGACAGCTACAGGACATAGGAGAGGAGACAGCTACAGGACATAGGAGAGGAGACAGCTACAGGACATAGGAGAGGAGACAGCTACAGAACATAGGAGAGGAGACAGCTACAGGACATAGGAGAGGAGACAGCTACAGGACATAGGAGAGGAGACAGCTACAGGACAAAGGAGAGGAGACAGCTACATGACATAGGAGAGGAGACAGCTACAGGACATAGGAGAGGAGACAGCTACAGGACATAGGAGAGGAGACAGCTACAGGACATAGGAGAGGAGACAGCTACAGGACATAGGAGAGGAGACAGCTACAGGACATAGGAGAGGAGACAGCTACAGGACATAGGAGAGGAGACAGCTACAGGACATAGGAGAGGAGACAGCTACAGGACATAGGAGAGGAGACAGCTACAGGACATAGGAGAGGAGACAGCTACAGGACATAGGAGAGGAGACAGCTACAGGACATAGGAGAGGAGACAGCTACAGGACAAAGGAGAGGAGACAGCTACAGGACATAGGAGAGGAGACAGCTACAGGACATAGGAGAGGAGACAGCTACAGGACATAGGAGAGGAGAGGAGACAAACATTTCATGCTGTCTGTCTGTCCATTTCTATGGTGCTATTATGAATTCAAAGTGACTCAATTTAAGACTTTACATTGTTTAATAAACAACAATAACAAATAAGATAATTATAATTATACTAATTATACGAGTTATAACTCCATTATGCAAATTAGAATGTAACAATGTTTTGCAACAGGTTACTGGTATACCGTGTTGCTTTAGAGTTTTTCTCTTTTTTTCACACTTTGATTAATTTCAACATTTCCATAATGTGATTCCAGCTCAACAACAACAACATCGTGAACAATCACAAGCTCTGTCTGACAATGTTCGGTCTGCATGGTGTCTGAATGTAGTGTGTTCTACCTCCATTTAGTTCTGTCTGATGTTCGGTCTGCATGGTGTCTGAATGTAGTGTGTTCTACCTCCATTTAGTTCTGTCTGACGTTCGGTCTGCATGGTGTCTGAATGTAGTGTGTTCTACCTCCATTTAGTTCTGTCTGACGTTCGGTCTGCATGGTGTCTGAATGTAGTGTGTTCTACCTCCATTTAGTTCTGTCTGACCATGTTCAGTCTGCATGGTGTCTGAATGTAGTGTGTTCTACCTCCATTTAGTTCTGTCTGACCATGTTCGGTCTGCATAGTGTCTGAATGTAGTGTGTTCTACCTCCATTTAGTTCTGTCTGACCATGTTCGGTCTGCATAGTGTCTGAATGTAGTGTGTTCTACCTCCTTTTAGTTCTGTCTGACGTTCGGTCTGCATGGTGTCTGAATGTAGTGTGTTCTCCCAGCATTTAGTTCTGTCTGACCATGTTCGGTCTGCATGGTGTCTGAATGTAGTGTGTTCTACCAGCATTTAGTTCTGTCTGACCATGTTCGGTCTGCATGGTGTCTGAATGTAGTGTGTTCTACCTCCATTTAGTTCTGTCTGACAATGTTCAGTCTGCATGGTGTCTGAATGTAGTGTGTTCCACCTCCATTTAGTTCTGTCTGACCATGTTCGGTCTGCATGGTGTCTGAATGTAGTGTGTTCTACCTCCATTTAGTTCTGTCTGACAATGTTCAGTCTGCATGGTGTCTGAATGTAGTGTGTTCTACCTCCATTTAGTTCTGTCTGATGTTCGGTCTGCATGGTGTCTGAATGTAGTGTGTTCTACCTCCATTTAGTTCTGTCTGACGTTCGGTCTGCATGGTGTCTGAATGTAGTGTGTTCTACCTCCATTTAGTTCTGTCTGACGTTCGGTCTGCGTAGTGTCTGAGTGTAGTGTGCTCTACCACCATTTAGTTCTGTCTGACAATGTTCGGTCTGCATGGTGTCTGAATGTAGTGTGTTCTACCTCCATTTAGTTCTGTCTGACGTTCGGTCTGCATGGTGTCTGAATGTAGTGTGTTCTACCTCCATTTAGTTCTGTCTGACATTCGGTCTGCATGGTGTCTGAATGTAGTGTGTTCTACCTCCATTTAGTTCTGTCTGACGTTCGGTCTGCATGGTGTCTGAATGTAGTGTGTTCTACCTCCATTTAGTTCTGTCTGACCATGTTCGGTCTGCATGGTGTCTGAATGTAGTGTGTTCTACCTCCATTTAGTTATGTCTGACCATGTTCGGTCTGCATGGTGTCTGAATGTAGTGTGTTCTACCTCCATTTAGTTCTGTCTGACGTTCGGTCTGCATGGTGTCTGAATGTAGTGTGTTCTACCTCCATTTAGTTCTGTCTGACGTTCGGTCTGCATGGTGTCTGAATGTAGTGTGTTCTACCTCCATTTAGTTCTGTCTGACGTTCGGTCTGCATGGTGTCTGAATGTAGTGTGTTCTACCTCCATTTAGTTCTGTCTGACCATGTTCGGTCTGCATGGTGTCTGAATGTAGTGTGTTCTACCTCCATTTAGTTATGTCTGACCATGTTCGGTCTGCATGGTGTCTGAATGTAGTGTGTTCTACCTCCATTTAGTTCTGTCTGACCATGTTCGGTCTGCATGGTGTCTGAATGTAGTGTGTTCTACCTCCATTTAGTTCTGTCTGACGTTCGGTCTGCATGGTGTCTGAATGTAGTGTGTTCTACCTCCATTTAGTTCTGTCTGACCATGTTCGGTCTGCATGGTGTCTGAATGTAGTGTGTTCTACCTCCATTTAGTTATGTCTGACCATGTTCGGTCTGCATGGTGTCTGAATGTAGTGTGTTCTACCTCCATTTAGTTATGTCTGACCATGTTCGGTCTGCATGGTGTCTGAATGTAGTGTGTTCTACCTCCATTTAGTTCTGTCTGACCGTGTTCGGTCTGCATGGTGTCTGAATGTAGTGTGTTCTCCCTCCATTCAGTATATGATGTTTACCAGGGTTGGGGTAAATTACATTTTAATTCCAGTCGATTCAGGAAATACACTGAAATTCCAATTATTTTCAAAGCTTTTCAGTGACGAACATTTGCAATTGGTATTGGAATTCGGGTTTACTTTCTGAATTGACTGGAATGAAAATGGAATCGATCCCAACCCTGATGTTTACAAATCCAGTAAGCATCCCAATCTCCAGTAAAATAGGACAGTGTCTTTCTGTCAACATGTGCCACACGGCTCAGGAATAGGAAAAGGGAAGTGTCCCTGACATGCATTCCAGGCTGCAGCCCGACAGCCCTGTGTGGCCATGTGATAAGCTTGGCTCTAAATCAGCGTGAAAGGAAAGGGGGGAAAATAGGGGATTGGAATAAGAGAGGTGACCTCAGCTGCTGTGAAGGAAGGGTTCTGTCTGTCTGTCTGTCTGTCTGTCTGCCTGCCTGCCTGCCTGCCTGCCTGCCTGCCCGCCCGCCCGCCCGCCCGCCCGCCCGTCCGTCCGTCCGTCGTTTACATACACTCAATTAGTATTTGGTATTATTGCCTTTAAATTGTTTAACTTGGGTCTAATGTTTCGGGAAGCCTTTCACAAGCTTCCCACAATAAGTTGGGTGAATTTTGGCCCATTTCTCCTGACAGAGCTGGTGAAACTGAGTCAGGTTTGTAGGCCTCCTTAATTGGACACGCTTTTTCAGTTCTGCCCACAAATGTTCTATAGGATTGACGTCAGGGATTTTGATGGCCACTCCAATACCTTGACTTTGTTGTCCTTAAGCCATTTTGCCACAACTTTGGAAGCATTTTTGGGGTCATTGTCCATTTGTAAGACCCTTTTGCGACCAAGCTTTAACTTCCTGACTGATGTCTTGAGATGTTGCTTCAATATATCCACATAATTTTCCTTCCTCATGAGGCTATCTATTTTGTGAAGTGCACCAGTCCCTCCTGCAGCAAAGTACCCTCAAAACATGATGCTTCCACCCCCGTGCTTCACGGTTGGGATGGTGTTCTTCGGCTTGCAAGTCTCCCCCTTTTTCCTCCAAACATAACGATGGTCATTATGGCCAAACAGTTTCATCAGACCAGAGGGTATTTCTCCAAAAAGTACGATCTTTGTCCCCATTTCCAGTTGCAAAGTCTACAAAAAACAATTCTGAGGTCTTGACTGATTTCTTTTGATTTTCCCATGATGTCAAGCAAAGAGGCAATGAGTTTGAAGGTAGGCCTTGAAATACACTGCTCAAAAAAATAAAGGGAACACTTAAACAACACAATGTAACTCCAAGTCAATCACACTTCTGTGAAATCAAACTGTCCACTTAGGAAGCAACACTGATTGACAATAAATTTCACATTCTGTTGTGCAAATGGAATAGACAACAGGTGGAAATTATAGGCAATTAGCAAGACACCCCCAATAAAGGAGTGGTTCTGCAGGTGGTGACCACAGACCACTTCTCAGTTGCTATGCTTCCTGGCTGATGTTTTGGTCACTTTTGAATGCTGGCGGTGCTTTCACTCTAGTGGTAGCATGAGACGGAGTCTACAACCCACACAAGTGGCTCAGGTAGTGCAGCTCATGGCACATCAATGCAAGCTGTGGCAAGAAGGTTTGCTGTGTCTGTCAGCGTAGTGTCCAGAGCATGGAGGCGCTACCACGAGACAGGCCAGTACATCAGGAGACGTGGAGGAGGCCGTAGGAGGGCAACAACCCAGCAGCAGGACCGCTACCTCCGCCTTTGTGCAAGGAGGAGCAGGAGGAGCACTGCCAGAGCCCTGCAAAATGACCTCCAGCAGGCCACAAATGTGCATGTGTCTGCTCAAACAGTCAGAAACAGACTTCATGAGGGTGGTATGAGGGCCCGACGTCCACAGGTGGGGGTTGTGCTTACAGCCCAACACCGTGCAGGACGTTTGGCATTTGCCAGAACACCAAGATTGGCAAATTCGCCACTGGCGCCCTGTGCTCTTCACAGATGAAAGCAGGTTCACACTGAGCACATGTGACAGACGTGACATTCTGGAGACGCCGTGGAGAACATTCTGCTGCCTGCAACATCCTCCAGCATGACCGGTTTGGCGATGGGTCAGTCATGGTGATGGGTGGCATTTCTTAGATCTGGGACATCAAAATCAAATCAAATCAAATCAAATCTATTATATAGCCCTTCGTACATCAGCTGATATCTCAAAGTGCTGTACAGAAACCCAGCCTAAAACCCCAAACAGCAAGCAATGCAGGTGTAGAAGCACGGTGGCTAGGAAAAACTCCCTAGAAAGGCATCATGTCTGGCTCCATCCACCAACGCCACGTTGCACCACAGACTGTCCAGGAGTTGGCGGATGCTTTAGTCCAGGTCTGGGAGGAGATCCCTCAGGAGACCATCTGCCACCTCATCAGGAGCATGCCCAGGCGTTGTGGGAGGTCATACAGGCACGTGGAGGCCACACACACTACTGAGCCTCATTTTGACTTGTTTTAAGGACATTACATCATGTCTGGCTCCATCCACCAACGCCACGTTGCACCACAGACTGTCCAGGAGTTGGTGGATGCTTTAGTCCAGGTCTGGGAGGAGATCCCTCAGGAGACCATCCGCCACCTCATCAGGAGCATGCCCAGGCGTTGTGGGAGGTCATACAGGCACGTGGAGGCCACACACACTACTGAGCCTCATTTTGACTTGTTTTAAGGACATTACATCAAAGTTGGATCAGCCTGTAGTGTGGTTTTCCACTTTAATTTTGAATGTGACTCCAAATCCAGACCTCCATGGGTTGATCAATTTGATTTCCATTGATCATTTTTGTGTGATTTTGTTGTCAGCACATTCAACTATGTAAAGTAAAAAGTATTTAATAAGAATATTTCATTCATTCAGATCTAGGATGTGTTATTTTAGTGTTCCCTTTATTTTTTTGAGCAGTGTACATCCACAGGTATACCTCCAATTGACTCAAATACTGTCAATTAGCCTATCAGAAGCTTCTAAAGCCATGACATTTTCTGGAATTTTCCAATCTGTTTAAAGGCAGAGTCAACTTAGTGTATGTAAACTTCTGACCCACGGGAATTGTGATACAGTGAATTATAAGTGAAATAATCTGTCTGTAAACAATTGTTGGAAAGATTACTTGTGTCATGCACAAGGTAGATGTCCTAACCGACTTGCCAAAACTACAGTTTGTTAACAAGAAATGTGTGGAGTGGTTGAAAAACAAGTTTTAATGACTACAACCTAAGTGTATGTAAACTTCCGACTTCAACTGTAGGTTTAACTCCTGATCCTAATGCTTCTGACCTTGTCCCACATGGCCTCTGTAACATACACACAGACACTTACTTAGATCTACTGTTGAATACAGACACCTACAGATCTACTGTAACATACAGACAGACACCTACAGATCTACTGTTGCATACAGACAGACACCTACAGATCTACTGTAACATGCAGACAGACACCTACAGATCTACTGTTACATACAGACAGACACCTACAGTTCTACTGTTGAATACAGACTGACACCCACCGATCTACTGTTGAATACAGACAGACACCTACAGATCTACTGTTGAATACAGACAGACACCTACAGATCTACTGTAACATACAGACAGACACCTACAGATCTACTGTTGAATACAGACAGACACCTACAGATCTACTGTTGAATACAGACAGACACCTAAAGATCTACTGTTGAATACAGACACCTACAGTTCTACTGTTGAATACAGACAGACACCTACAGATCTACTGTTGAATACAGACAGACACCTACAGATCTACTGTAACATACAGACAGACACCTACAGATCTACTGTTGAATACAGACAGACACCTACAGATCTACTGTTGAATACAGACAGACACCTAAAGATCTACTGTTGAATACAGACACCTACAGTTCTACTGTTGAATACAGACAGACACCTACAGATCTACTGTTGAATACAGACAGACACCTACAGATCTACTGTTGAATACAGACAGACACCTACAGTTCTACTGTTGAGACAGACAAACACAGTCTGATTATTCTAATAACACACAAACAATTATTCTATTTTTCATGTCTATATTGAATACATGATTTAAAACCTCTTGAAGCTAGGGGGCACTATTTTTATGTTTGGAAAAATAACGTTCCCAAACTAAACGGCCTATTTCTCAGGACCAGATGCTAGAATATGCATATAGTTGACAGATTAGGATAGAAAACACAAAATTGTGTCTGTGAGTTAAACAGAACTGATATTGCAGGCTAAAACCTGAGGAAAATCCAATCAGGAAGTGCCCCTGTTTTTGAAACCTCTCTGTTCTTAAGCATCCCTATTGCCCATTTAAAGGGATATCAACAATATTCCTTTGTCTGTGACTTCCCTAAGGTGTCAACAGCCTTTAGACATAGTTTCAGGCTTTTACTTTGAACAATGAGCGTGAACGACCACATTGAGTAAGTGGATAGGTGGGGGCTCTCAGAGTGATTTGTGCGCAAAAGAGAAAGGCGGCCATTGTTACTCCCGGTCCTAGTGAAAAGCCAACTGTTCCGGTTGATTATAAAAAAACGTTTGACATTTTTCTATGGACATTATGGATATAATTTGGAATTTTTGTCTGCGTTGTCGTGACCGCTCTTTCCGGTGGATTCCTGGGCATAATGCACCAAACTAACGGAGGTATTTGGATATAAAAAATATCTTTATGGAACAAAGGGAACATTTGTTGTCTAACTGGGAGTCTCGTGAGTGAAAACATCCGAAGATCATCAAAGGTAAACTATTAGTTTGATTGCTTTTCTGATTTTCGTGACCAAGTTACCTGATGCTAAGTGTACAGTGCCTTGCGAAAGTATTCGGCCCCCTTGAACTTTGCGAGCTTTTGCCACATTTCAGGCTTCAAACATAAAGATATAAAACTGTATTTTTTTGTGAAAAATCAACAACAAGTGGGACACAATCATGAAGTGGAACAACATTTATTGGATATTTCAAACTTTTTTAACAAATCAAAAACTGAAAAATTGGGCGTGCAAAATTATTCAGCCCCTTTACTTTCAGTGCAGCAAACTCTCTCCAGAAGTTCAGTGAGGATCTCTGAATGATCCAATGTTGACCTAAATGACTAATGATGATAAATACAATCCACCTGTGTGTAATCAAGTCTCCGTATAAATGCACCTGCACTGTGATAGTCTCAGAGGTCCGTAAAAAGCGCAGAGAGCATCATGAAGAACAAGGAACACACCAGGCAGGTCCGAGATACTGTTGTGAAGAAGTTTAAAGCCGGATTTGGATACAAAAAGATTTCCCAAGCTTTAAACATCCCAAGGAGCACTGTGCAAGCAATAATATTGAAATGGAAGGAGTATCAGACCACTGCAAATCTACCAAGACCTGTCCGTCCCTCTAAACTTTCAGCTCATACAAGGAGAAGACTGATCAGAGATGCAGCCAAGAGGCCCATGATCACTCTGGATGAACTGCAGAGATCTACAGCTGAGGTGGGAGACTCTGTCCATAGGACAACAATCAGTTGTATATTGCACAAATCTGGCCTTTATGGAAGAGTGGCAAGAAGAAAGCCATTTCTTAAAGATATCCATAAAAAGTGTCGTTTAAAGTTTGCCACAAGCCACCTGGGAGACACACCAAACATGTGGAAGAAGGTGCTCTGGTCAGATGAAACCAAAATTGAACTTTTTGGCAACAATGCAAAACGTTATGTTTGGCGTAAAAGCAACACAGCTCATCACCCTGAACACACCATCCCCACTGTCAAACATGGTGGTGGCAGCATCATGGTTTGGGCCTGCTTTTCTTCAGCAGGGACAGGGAAGATGGTTAAAATTGATGGGAAGATGGATGGAGCCAAATACAGGACCATTCTGGAAGAAAACCTGATGGAGACTGGGACGGAGATTTGTCTTCCAACAAGACAATGATCCAAAACAGAAAGCAAAATCTACAATGGAATGGTTCAAAAATAAACATATCCAGGTGTTAGAATGGCCAAGCCAAAGTCCAGACCTGAATCCAATCGAGAATCTTTGGAAAGAACTGAAAACTGCTGTTCACAAATGCTCTCCATCCAACCTCACTGAGCTCGAGCTGTTTTGCAAGGAGGAATGGGAAAACATTTCAGTCTCTCGATGTGCAAAACTGACAGAGACATATCCCAAGCGACTTACAGCTGTAATCGCAGCAAAAGGTGGCGCTACAAAGTATTAACTTAAGGGGGCTGAATAATTTTGCACGCACAATTTTTCAGTTTTTGATTTGTTAAAAAAGTTTGAAATATCCAATAAATGTCGTTCCACTTCATGATTGTGTCCCACTTGTTGTTGATTCTTCACAAAAAAATACAGTTTTATATCTTTATGTTTGAAGCCTGAAATGTGGCAAAGGGTCGCAAAGTTCAAGGGGGCCGAATACTTTCGCAAGGCACTGTACTTATTGTTTTGTTGAGCGATCGATAAACTTACACAAATGCTTGGATTGCTTTCGCTGTAAAGCATAATTTCAAAATCTGAGACGACAGTTGGATTAACAAAAGGCTAAGCTGTGTTTTGCAATATTGCACTTGTGATTTCATGAATATGAATATTTTCTGGTAATATTATTTGACTGTGGCGCTATGCTATTCAGCGTTGTTGATGACAATTATACCGGATCCGGGATGGGTGGTTCAGAGAGGTTAAATATTCACAGTGTAGGTTGGAAAAAGTATGTGAACCCCAAGGCTAATGACTTCTCCAAAAGCTAATTGGAGTCAGGAGTCAGCTAACCTGGAATCCAATCAATGAGACGAGATTGGAGATGTTGGTTAGAGCTGCCCTGCTCTATTAAAAACATTCACAAAATGTGAGTTTGTTATTCACAAGAAGCATTGCCTGATGTGAACCATCCCTCGACCAAAAGAGATCTCAGAAGACCTACGGTTAAGAATGGTTGACTTGCATAAAGCTGGAAAGGGTTACAGAAGTATCTCTAAAAGCCTTGATGTTCATCAGTCCACAGTAAGACACATTGTCTATAAATGTAGAAAGTTCAGCACTGTTGCTACTCTCCCTAGGAGTGGCCGTCCTGCAAATATGACTGCAAGAGCACAGAGCAGAATGTTCAACGAGGTTAAGAAGAATCCAGGAGTATCAGCTAAAGACATACAGAAATCTCTGGAACATACTAACATCTCTGTTGACGAGTCTACGATACGTAAATCACTAAACAAGAATGGTGTTCATAGGAGGACACCACGGAAGAAGCCACTGCTGTCCAAAAAAAAACATTGCTGCACGTCTGAAGTTTACAAAAGTGCATCTGAATGTTCCACAGAGCTTCTGGCAAAATATTCTGTGGACAGATGAAACTACAGTTGAGTTGTTTGGAAGGAACACACAACACTATGTGTGGAGAAAAGAAGGCACAGCACACCAACATCAAAACCTCATCCCAACTGTAAAGTATGGTAGAGGGAGTATCACGGTTTGCTTTGCTGCCTCAGGGCCTGGACAGCTTGCTATCATCGACGGAAAAATACATTCCCAAGTGTATCAAGACATTTTGCAGGAGAATGTTAGGCTACCTGACTGCCAATTGAAGCCCAACAGAAGTTGGGTGATGCAACAGGACAACGACCCAAAACACAGAAGTAAATCAACAACAGAATGACTTCAACAGAAGAAATACGCCTTCTGGAGTGGCCCAGTCAGAGTCCTGGCCTCAACCCGAGTGGCCCAGCCTTCTGGAGTGGCCCAGCCTTCTGGAGTGGCCCAGCCTTCTGGAGTGGCCCAGTCAGAGTCCTGGCCTCAACCCAAGTGGCCCAGCCTTCTGGAGTGGCCCAGCCTTCTGGAGTGGCCCAGTCAGAGTCCTGACCTCAACCCAAGTGGCCCAGCCTTCTGGAGTGGCCCAGTCAGAGTCCTGACCTCAACCCGATTGAGATGCTGTGGCATGACCTCGAGAGCAGTTCACACCAGACATCCCAAGAATATTGCTGAACTGAAACAGTTTTGTAAAGAGGAATGGTCCAAAAGTCCTCCTGACTGTTGTTAAGGTGTGATGTGCAAATACAGAAAACGTTTGGCTGAGTTTATTGCTGCCAAAGGAGGGTCAACCAGTTATTAAATCCAAGGGTTCACATACTTTTCCCATCATGCACTGTGAATGTTTACACGGTGTGTTCAATGAAGACATGAACATGTATAATTGTTTGTGTGTTATTAGTTTAAGCAGACTGTGTTTGTCTATTGTTGTGACCTAGATGAAGATCAGATCCAATTTCATGACCAATTTATGCATAAATCCAGGTAATTCCAAAGGGTTCACATACTTTTTCTTGCCACTGTATAAACCCTACAAACCACAACACAAGTGATGGGACATCTGGGAAAGCATTGAAAGCAGCCTGCAGATCATACGATTGACAGATGCGGTGACTGAGTTGACCCTGTGTTAATGTTCAAATGACTTAACGTAAAGTAGGGGGACAAGGGAATAAGGGGACAGGGGGACAGGGGGATAAGGGGACAGGGAGACAGGGGGATAAGGGGATAAGGGGACAGGGGGACAGGGGGATGGGGGGACAGGGGGACAGGGGGACAGGGGGATGGGGGGACAGGGGGACAGGGGGATGGGGGGACAGGGGGATAAGGGGACAGGGGGACAGGGGGACAGGGGACAGGGGGATAAGAGGACAGGGGACAGGGGGACAAGGGGATAAGGGGGGGGACAGGGGGATAAGGGAATAAGAGGACAGGGGGGACAGGGGGATAAGGGGGGGACAGGGGATAAGGGGACAGGGGGATGGGGGATAAGGGAATAAGAGGACAGGGGGACAGGGGGCTAAGGGAATAAGAGGACAGGGGGGACAGGGGGATAAGGGGGGGGGACAGGGGGATAAGGGGGGGGACAGGGGGATAAGGGGACAGGGGGACAGGGGGATAAAGGGGGGGACAGGGGGATAAAGGGGGGGACAGGGGGATAAAGGGGGGGACAGGGGGATAAGGGGACAGGGGGACAGGGGGAAAAGGGAATAAGAGGACAGGGGGGACAGGGGGATAAGGGGGGGACAGGGGGATAAGGGGGGGGACAGGGGGATAAGGGGACAGGGGGATGGGGGATAAGGGAATAAGAGGACAGGGGGACAGGGGGCTAAGGGAATAAGAGGACAGGGGGGACAGGGGGATAAGGGGGGGACAGGGGGATAAGGGGGGGACAGGGGATAAGGGGACAGGGGGACAGGGGGAAAAGGGGGGGACAGGTGGACAAGGGGACAGGAGGACAGAGTCAGGGGGACAGGGGGAAAAGGGAATAAGAGGACAGGGGGGACAGAGGGACAGGGGGATAAGGGGGGGACAGGGGGATAAGGGGACAAGGGGACAGGGGGACAAGGGGACAGGTGGACAAGGGGACAGGGGGACAGAGTCAGGGGGCAAGGGGGACGGTGGGTTAAGGGGACAGGGGGATAAGGGGACAGGGGGATAAGGGGGACGGGGGGACAGGGGGACAGGGGGATGGGGGGACAGGGGGACAGGGGGACAGGGGGGACAGGGGGATAAGAGGACAGGGGGATAAGGGAATAAGAGGACAGGGGGACAGGGGGATAACGGGGGGGACAGGGGGATAAGAGGACAGGGGGATAAGGGAATAAGAGGACAGGGGGACAGGGGGATAAGGGGGGAGCAGGGGGATAAGGGGACAGGGGGATAAGGGAATAAGAGGACAGGGGGACGGTGGGATAAGGGGGGGGACAGGGGATAAGGGAATACGAGGACAGGGGGGGCAGGGGGATAAGGGGGGGGAGGGGGATAAGGGAATAAGAGGACAGGGGTGACAGGGGGACAGGGGGATAAGGGGGGGGATAAGGGGACAAGGGGACAGGGGGACAGGGGGACAAGGGGACAGGGGGATAAGAGGACAGGGGGATAAGGGAATAAGAGGACAGGGGGACAGGGGGATAAGGGGGGGGACAGGGGGATAAGGGGACAGGGGGATGGGGGGATAAGGGAATAAGAGGACAGGGGGACGGTGGGATAAGGGGGGGACAGGGGGATAAGGGAATACGAGGACAGGGGGGGCAGGGGGATAAGGGGGGGGAGGGGGATAAGGGAATAAGAGGACAGGGGTGACAGGGGGACAGGGGGATAAGGGGGGGACAGGGGGATAAGGGGACAAGGGGACAGGGGGACAAGGGGACAGGGGGATAAGGGGACAGGGGGACAGGTGGACAAGGGGACAGGGGACAGAGTCAGGGGGACAGAGTCAGGGGGACAGGGGGATAAGGGGACAGGGGGATAAGGGGACAGGGGGACAGAGTCAGGGGACAGGGGGACAGGGGGATAAGGGGACAGGGGGACAGAGTCAGGGGGACAGGGGGTTAAGGGGACAGAGTCAGGGGGACAGGGGGACAGGGGGACAGGGGGATAAGGGGGACGGAGACAAATGGACAAGGCGACAGGGGGATAAGGGGACATGGGGACAGGGGGATAAGGTTACAGGGGGACAGGGGGATAAGGGTACAGGGGGACAGGGGGGACAGGGGGATACGGGGACAGGGAGATAAGGGGACAGGGAGATAAGGTTACAGGGGGACAGGGGGACAAGGGGACAGGGGGATAAGGGGGACAGAGACAGAGGGACAGGGGGACAGGAGGATAAGGGGACAGGGGGATAAGGGTACCGGTGGGACAGGGGGATAAGGGAAGGGGGACAGGGGGATAAGAGGACAGGGGGATAAGGGGACAGGATTATAAGGGGACAGGGGGATAAGAGGACAGGGGGATAAGGGGACAGGGGGACAGGGGTATAAGGGGACATGGGGATAAGGGGACAGGGGGATAAGGGGACAGGGGACAGGGGGATAAGGGTACAGGGGGACAGAGGGATAAGGGGACAGGGGGACAGGGGGATAAGGGGACAGGGGGAGAAGGGGACAGGGGGACAGGGGGACAAGGGGACAGGGGGATAAGGGGACAGGGGGATAAGGGGGACGGAGACAAAGGGACAGGGCGACAGGGGGATAAGGGGACATGAGGACAGGGGGATAAGGTTACAGGGGGACAGGGGGATAAGGGTACAGGGGGACAGGGGGATAAGGGTACAGGGGGACAGGGGGACAAGGGGACAGGGGGATAAGGGGGACAGAGACAGAGGGACAGGGGGACAGGGGGATAAGGGTACCGGTGGGACAGGGGGATAAGGGGACAGGATTAAAAGGGGACAGGGGGATAAGAGGACAGGGGGATAAGGGGACAGGGGGACAGGGGGATATGGGGACATGGGGATAAGGGGACAGGGGGATAAGGGAACAGGGGACAGGGGGATAAGGGTACAGGGGGACAGAGGGATAAGGGGACAGGGGGACAGGGGGAGAAGGGGACAGGGGGAGAAGGGGACAGGGGGACAAGGGGACAGGGGGATAAGGGGACAGGGGGATAAGGGGACAGGGGGACAGGGGGATAAGGGGACTGGGGGATAAGGGGACAGGGGGACAGGGAGACAGGGGGATAAGGGGACGGGGGGATAAGGGGACAGGGGGCTAAGGGGACAGGGGGATAAGGGGACAGGGGGACAGGGGGATACGGGGACAGGGAGATAAGGGGACAGGGAGATAAGGTTACAGGGGGACAGGGGGATAAGGGGACAGGGGGATAAGGGGACAGGGGGATAAGGGGATAAGGGGACAGGGGGATAAGGGGATAAGGGGACAGGGGATACGGGGACAGGGGGACAGGGGGATAAGGGGACAGGGGGTTAAGGGGCATTAGATAAGAGGCCCACATGACTAATATTTAAAAGTATCTATTGGGACCACAGGTTCTCTGTGATGTGGTGACTGTGGGACACTTCTCTGATCTGAACAGACTGTTAATGACCAGTTTCCTACATGGAGGGATGGATACAACAACCTATTAGGTGTCTGTCTCTCATTACACATTACACAAAGACATACTGCAGTTTGTCTCTCTGTCTTCTACACATTACACAAAGACATACTGCAGTTTGTCTCTCTGTCTTCTACACATTACACAAAGACATACTGCAGTTTGTCTCTCTGTCTTCTACACATTACACAAAGACATACTGCAGTCTGTCTCTCTGTCCTCTAGACATTACACAAAGACATACTGCAGTTTGTCTCTCTGTCCTCTACACATTACACAAAGACATAATGCAGTTTGTCTCTCTGTCTTCTACACATTACACAAAGATATACTGCAGTTTGTCTCTCTGTCCTCTACACATTACACAAAGACATACTGCAGTTTGTCTCTCTGTCTCTCATTACACAAAGACATACTGCAGTTTGTCTCTCTGTCCTCAACACATTACACAAAGACATACTGCAGTCTGTCTCTCTGTCCTCAACACATTACACAAAGACATACTGCAGTCTGTCTCTCTGTCTCTCATTACACAAAGACATACTGCAGTTTGTCTCTCTGTCTTCTACACATTACACAAAGACACACTGCAGTTTGTCTCTCTGTCTTCTACACATTACACAAAGACATACTGCAGTTTGTCTCTCTGTCTTCTACACATTACACAAAGATATACTGCAGTTTGTCTCTCTGTCTTCTACACATTACACAAAGACACATTGCAGTTTGTCTCTCTGTCCTCAACACATTACACAAAGACATACTGCAGTTTGTCTCTCTGTCCTCTACACATTACACAAAGACATACTGCAGTTTGTCTCTCTGTCTTCTACACATTACACAAAGACATAATGCAGTTTGTCTCTCTGTCTTCTACACATTACACAAAGACACACTGCAGTTTGTCTCTCTGTCTTCTACACATTACACAAAGACACACTGCAGTTTGTCTCTGTCCTCTACACATTACACAAAGACATACTGCAGTTTGTCTCTCTGTCCTCTACACATTACACAAAGACATACTGCAGTTTGTCTCTCTGTCTTCTACACATTACACAAAGACATACTGCAGTTTGTCTCTCTGTCCTCTACACATTACACAAAGACATACTGCAGTTTGTCTCTCTGTCTCTCATTACACAAAGACATACTGCAGTTTGTCTCTCTGTCCTCTACACATTACACAAAGACATACTGCAGTTTGTCTCTCTGTCTTCTACACATTACACAAAGACATACTGCAGTTTGTCTCTCTGTCTTCTACACATTACACAAAGACATAATGCAGTTTGTCTCTCTGTCCTCTACACATTACACAAAGACATACTGCAGTCTGTCTCTCTGTCCTCTACACATTACACAAAGACATACTGCAGTCTGTCTCTCTGTCTTCTACACATTACACAAAGACATACTGCAGTCTGTCTCTCTGTCTTCTACACATTACACAAAGACATACTGCAGTTTGTCTCTCTGTCCTCTACACATTACACAAAGACATACTGCAGTCTGTCTCTCTGTCTTCTACACATTACACAAAGACATACTGCAGTTTGTCTCTCTGTCCTCTACACATTACACAAAGACATAATGCAGTTTGTCTCTCTGTCCTCTACACATTACACAAAGACATACTGCAGTTTGTCTCTCTGTCCTCTACACATTACACAAAGACATAATGCAGTTTGTCTCTCTGTCCTCTACACATTACACAAAGACATACTGCAGTTTGTCTCTCTGTCCTCTACACATTACACAAAGACATACTGCAGTCTGTCTCTCTGTCTTCTACACATTACACAAAGACATACTGCAGTCTGTCTCTCTGTCTTCTACACATTACACAAAGACATACTGTAGTTTGTCTCTCTGTCTTCTACACATTACACAAAGACATACTGCAGTTTGTCTCTCTGTCCTCTACACATTACACAAAGACATACTGCAGTCTGTCTCTCTGTCTTCTACACATTACACAAAGACATACTGCAGTCTGTCTCTCTGTCTTCTACACATTACACAAAGACATACTGCAGTTTGTCTCTCTGTCCTCTACACATTACACAAAGACATACTGCAGTCTGTCTCTCTGTCTTCTACACATTACACAAAGACATAATGCAGTTTGTCTCTCTGTCCTCTACACATTACACAAAGACATACTGCAGTTTGTCTCTCTGTCCTCTACACATTACACAAAGACATAATGCAGTTTGTCTCTGTCCTCTACACATTACACAAAGACATACTGCAGTTTGTCTCTCTGTCCTCTACACATTACACAAAGACATACTGCAGTTTGTCTCTCTGTCCTCTACACATTACACAAAGACATACTGCAGTTTGTCTCTCTGTCCTCTACACATTACACAAAGATATACTGCAGTTTGTCTCTCTGTCCTCTACACATTACACAAAGACATACTGCAGTTTGTCTCTCTGTCCTCTACACATTACACAAAGACATACTGCAGTTTGTCTCTCTGTCCTCTACACATTACACAAAGACATACTGCAGTCTGTTTGTCCAGACAGACTTTTTAAAGAGAATAATTCTGTTATTTTGGCTTTGAAACTTCAAAACAAGAAGAGAGTGTCCGCGTGTCGCTCGGCAGGAACACAAATTGTGTTTGTGAAAAGTGTGTCTAAATCGCAGCGTTTTCTAAGCCGTCGATAGCGAGGAAGGAGAGGAGAGTGGAACTTTAGAAAGGTAGTTTTACAAGACGTTGTAAACTGGGTAGGATTATATAGCTGACAAAGGAGAGAAATGGCATAGTGTTGTAAACATTATCGTACACTCTCTCTTTTTTTTATATATTTTTTTTTACAATTTCTGCCTCTTTTATAGTGTTTCTGTGTGGGCTGAAAAATCCCAACCACACTGCAGGTCGTAGTGAGTTCAGTAGGGACGCTTTTTAAGAGCAATGCCTCCGTCTCAAATGACACCCTATTCCCTATATAGGGCTCTGGTCAAAAGTACTGCACTATGTAGGGAATAGGGTGCCATGTGGGACCCTAGCAGATAAAAAGGTGTGACCAGAACCCTTTCCATTTATAGTCTGTGGCTCAATGTGTTCCACTTCAGTATTAGTTCTGGAGATATTGGACACGGACTCAATGTTCTCTAAAACACACTTCTATAAACGGAAGATTTGGACCATTTATTTTTTTTGTCTCCTTTTTAACCAAGTCAACGACGAGGTTGGTTAATAATAAAGTTCCATTGAAGTTTGTTGACGTCTCAATCCATGTCTCAGTTGTCATTGATGTATCTGTATGTCTTTTTTTTTTTTTTTTTTTTTTTTATTTAACCTTTATTTAACCAGGCAAGTCAGTTAAGAACAAATTCTTATTTTCAATGACGGCCTGGGAACAGTGGGTTAACTGCCTGTTCAGGGGCAGAACGACAGATTTGTACCTTGTCAGCTCAGGGGTTTGAACTCGCAACCTTCCGGTTACTAGTCCAACACTCTAACCACTAGGCTACCCTGCCGCCCCTGTCTAAGCAACACCAGGGCCCGTTGTCCAAACTAGTGCACTATATAGGGAACTCAATCAACCAAATGTATTTATATAGCCCTTCTTACATCAGCTGATGTCTCAAAGTGCTGTACAGAAACCCAGCCTAAAAACCCCAAACAGCAAGCAATGCAGGTGTAGAAGCACAGTGGCTATGAAAAACTCCCTAGAAAGGACAGAACCTAGGAAGAAACCTAGAGAGGAACCAGGCTCTGAGGGGTGGCCAGTCCTCTTCTGGCTGTACCAGGTAGAGATTAGAAACCTAGAGAGGAACCAGGCTCTGAGGGGTGGCCAGTCCTCTTCTGACTGTACCAGGTAGAGATTAGAAACCTAGAGAGGAACCAGGCTCTGAGGGGTGGCCAGTCCTCTTTTGGCTGTACCAGGTAGAGATTAGAAACCTAGAGAGGAACCAGGCTCTGAGGGGTGGCCAGTCCTCTTCTGGCTGTACCAGGTAGAGATTAGAAACCTAGAGAGGAACCAGGCTCTGAGGGGTGGCCAGTCCTCTTCTGGCTGTGGTGTCATTTGGGACACTAGCAGTCTCTGTTTCCATACGTTGCTGGGAGGAAATAGACTTGCTTATCTTCCTGTGGACACGGTTCCCTACAGTTCCAATTCCCTGTCCTCAATCTCTCCAAGGTCAAAGGTCAGAAGTCAGAGCGATAGGTAGCTTTCCTTCCTTCCCACCACAGGCCATGATATACTGTAGGTGTGTCTGAAATGGTACCCTATTCTCTAGTTAGTGCACTACTTCAGTCACTTCAGACTCAGCCTAGTGCACTACTTTAGCCACTTCAGACTCAGCCGAGTGCACTACTTTAGCTACTTCAGACTCAGCCTAGTGCACTACTGTAGCCACTTCAGACTAAGCCTAGTGCACTACTTTAGCCACTTCAGACTCAGCCGAGTGCACTACTTTAGCTACTTCAGACTCAGCCTAGTGCACTACTTCAGTCACTCCAGACACAGCCTAGTGCACTACTTCAGTCACTCCAGACTCAGCCTAGTGCTCTACTTTAGCTACTTCAGACTCAGCCGAGTGCACTCCTCTAGCCACTTCAGACTCAGCCTGGTGCACTACTTTAGCCACTTCAGACTTAGCCAAGTGCACTACTTCAGTCACTCCAGACTCAGCCTAGTGCTCTACTTTAGCTACTTCAGACTCAGCCGAGTGCACTCCTCTAGCCACTTCAGACTCAGCCTAGTGCACTACTTTAGCCACTTCAGACTTAGCCTAGTGCACTACTTTAGCCACTTCAGACTCAGCCTAGTGCACTACTTTAGCTACTTCAGACTCAGCCTAGTGCACCACTTTAGCTACTTCAGACTCAGGCTAGTGCACTATGATTCAGTCCACAAATTATTCTGATGTGGTGATGATTGAAAAGTGAGCGATACAGAAAGCAGAGTGACTCTGGATTCGGAGAGAGAGGGAGGAAGTGGAAAAGGGGGATTGTGTTTTACTGTAGGAGGAGGAGATATTATTTACTGTACTGGCCCCAGGAGGACAGAGGAACAGGTGATTTACTGTACTGACCCCCAGGAGGACAGAGGAACAGGTGATTTACTGTACTGACCCCCAGGAGGACAGAGGAACAGGTGATTTACTGTACTGGCCCCAGGAGGACAGAGGAACAGGTGATTTACTGTACTGACCCCCAGGAGGACAGAGGAACAGGTGATTTACTGTACTGACACCCAGGAGGACAGAGGAACAGGTGATTTACTGTACTGACCCCCGGAGGACAGAGGAACAGGTGATTTACTGTACTGAGCCCCCAGGAGGACAGAGGAACAGGTGATTTACTGTACTGACCCCCGGAGGAAAGAGGAACAGGTGAATTACTGTACTGACCCCCCAGGAGGACAGAGGAACAGGTGATTTACTGTACTGGCCCCCGGAGGACAGAGCAACAGGTGAGCAATAGATCATGGATAATAGAGAAACAATCGGAAATAATTGTATCTTTTCACAGCCCTTGGTCACGTGTCTTCAGTAAATATTGTTTCCACGTCTCTTCATAATTAGCACATTGCATAATGAGCCAAGTGTTTTCTGAGGTAATGAAAGAGATGAAGGTATAATGAGAATAAAGTACGAAGTCGTTTTCCCATTTGTGAGACACGGGGTAGCGAACCCTCTAACGGTCTGTCACCTGTAACTAGACTACAAGGTTTATTTTGTGTGTCTGTTTTTCTAATGAAATCAGGATAAAGCAGAGACACATACAGCCCCAGGGTGTTAGGGTTATTTACCTCAGCATGAAACAGCTATTTTCTTGGAGAGAATAGCAGTTTTCTAGCATTGAAATATAGGGACTAAAGGCTATAAAACGGAATGTGTTTTCTTTAAATTCTTGTCTTCTTTATTTTAACCAAGGGGAAATAGTAAAATAATTAAAAACAGAGCGACAAGCTGTCACAAACAGCTGTATTTAGATGAAAAGGGGATCAAGGGAGGAGAGATACACAGACGGACGCAGCTTCGTCAGAAACCTCCTCCAGCCAACAAGGCAAAGTGTACAGCGCACACAAATAGTCACACAACATAAATGTGTAGCGATACAAAATAGAATTCTGTCTGACATCACACTAGAGCTGCTGTCATTACATCACAGAGAATTCTGTCTGACATCACACTAGAGCTGCTGTCATTACATCAGAGATAATTCTGTCTGACATCACACTAGAGCTGCTGTCATTACATCAGAGAATTCTGTCTGACATCACACTAGAGCTGCTGTCATTACATCACAGAGAATTCTGTCTGACATCACACTAGAGCTGCTGTCATTACATCAAATAGAATTCTGTCTGACATCACACTAGAGCTGCTGTCATTAAATCAGAGATAATTCTACTTCACACTAGAGCTGCTATTATTACATCAGAGAGAATTCTCTGACATCACACTAGATATAGAGCTGCTGTCATTAAATCAAATCAAATCACATTTATTTATATAGCCCTTCGTACATCAGCTGATATCTCAAAGTGCTGTACAGAAACCCAGCCTAAAACCCCCAAACAGCAAGCAATGTAGGTGTAGAAGCATTACATCACAGAGAATTCTGTCTGACATCACTCTTCTTCTCATTCCAGGAGTGTTCTATTCTCTCGAATCTCTGCTGAGAGAAAGATGACATTGAAATACGAATAACAAATGCATGTGTGATAGATAAATATATACAAGGTAGTCGTTAGACAAGCACCCTTCATCTGTGATGCAAAATGATGGATGCTCTGTTGCTACTGCAGTGCACACGGAAAATAAGGTGATTGTCTCAGGACATCCCAGTAGTAGGCCTTACAGGTACTGATAGATTGCTGTTTGTGTCTGTGTGTGTGTGTGTGTGTGTGTGTGTGTGTGTGTGTGTGTGTGTGTGTGAGAGAGTGTGTTCGAAAGTTACTTACTAGAGACAACCAGCTTTTCATGTATCTGACCATCTTAAGGATCCGTTTATTGTCCATAACATTTGATGTAGGTCTCCACTGGTCTTGTTTGTTGTGTCAGTGACACGCCCCTGGACACGCCCCTGGACACGGCCCTGGACACGCCCCTGGACACGCCCCTGGACACGCCCCTGGTCCCTGTAACTGTAGTGTGTACGGAGGGAAACAGAGCATTAGCAGCGTGTATTATTCCGTGTTGTAATGTGCACTACTACGTGTGGGAACCAGATTCCCATGTCTGCGGGTGTTCATGTGAGGCAGTGATCACGATCAACGTCCCTCGACATCGTCTAAAAGTCTGGGCTGAAGCTACGGAGGTGAAGCTGAGGTGATTGACTGACCTTAGGTTGTAGCTCATCAGAACCCTGCTCCACATACTGTGTTAGGACAAGCAGAGGGAAAAACTGGCAACTGGAGCATCATGGGACTAGAGGTCTATCTATATGTCTCTCTATAGCAGGGGTCGCCAACCTTTTCCGGGTCAAATCACGTTTTATTGGTCACATGCACATATTCAGTAGATGTTATAGGTCACATATTCAGTAGATGTTATAGGTCACATATTCAGTAGATGTTATTGGTCACATATTCAGTAGATGTTATTGGTCACATATTCAGTAGATGTTATTGGTCACATATTCAGTAGATGTTATAGGTCACATATTCAGTAGATGTTATAGGTCACATATTTAGTATTCAGTAGATGTTATTGTTCACATATTTAGTATTCAGTAGATGTTATTGGTCACATATTTAGTATTCAGTAGATGTTATTGGTCACATATTCAGTAGATGTTATTGGTCACATATTCAGTAGATGTTATTGGTCACATGTTCAGTAGATGTTATTGGTCACATATTTAGTATTCAGTAGATGTTATTGGTCACATATTCAGTAGATGTTATTGGTCACATATTCAGTAGATGTTATTGGTCACATATTCAGTAGATGTTATTGGTCACATATTCAGTAGATGTTATTGGTCACATATTTAGTATTCAGTAGATGTTATTGGTCACATATTCAGTAGATGTTATAGGTCACATATTCAGTAGATGTTATTGGTCACATATTCAGTAGATGTTATTGGTCACATACACATATTCAATAGATGTTATTGGTCACATATTCAGTAGATGTTATTGGTCACATATTCAATAGATGTTATTGGTCACATACACATATTTAGTATTTAGTAGATGTTATTGCTGGTGTAGTGAAATGCTTGTAAAGATCAAGTTCACTTCCTGAGTCGAGATGCGAGCTAAGATCTACCGCTCCGATGTGTTTGTAAACGCGACTTAAAGAACGGAAGCCGATGCAACACGAACCAATTAAAACCAGTTCTGTAGCGATGAGGTTTGTTCAGGAGGCTACAGGCCCAATACATTATCACTGCACATTGGCTACGCTTCAATTGCCCTGCCGATGTTGTTCTTCTCAGGCCATGTTTAAATGTAGGTATATGTTCACACTGGTAATAGATCATTTGTTGTATTACTTGTGAGGCACAGTTGAGTGGGCATAATTATTATTCTTTATTTTTTACTGGACTGATGGAGAGTCTGAGGGGAGGGAGGGAGCTGCGTCTCACCTGACTCAACGTCCCTCCCCTCCCCCTCCCCTCCCCCTCCCCCTCCCCTCTCCCTCTCCCTCTCCCTCTCCCCTCCCCTCCCCCTCCAACTCACTGTCCCTCACCTCCCCTTTCCCTCCCTCCAACTCACTGTCCCTCCCCTCCCCTCTCCCTCCCTCCAACTCACCGTCCCTCCCCTCTCCCTCCCCTCTCTCTGCCTCCAACTCACCGTCCTTCCCCTCTCTCTCCCTCCAACACACGGTCCCTCCCCTCTCTCTCCCTTCGACTCACCGTCCCTCCCCTCTCCCTCCCTCCGACTCACCGTCCCTCCCCTCTCCCTCCCTCCAACTCACCGTCCCTCCCCTCTCCCTCCCTCCAACTCACCATCCCTCCCCTCTCCCTCCCCCCGACTCACTGTCCCTCCCCTCTCCCTCCCTCCGACTCACCGTCCCTCCCCTCTCCCTCCCTCCAACTCACCGTCCCTCCCTTCTCCCTCCCTCCAACTCACCGTCCCTCCCCTCTCCCTCCCCCCGACTCACTGTCCCTCCCCTCTCTCTCCCTCCAACTCACCGTGCCTCCCCTCTCTCTCCCTCCAACACACCGTTCCTCCCCTCTCCCTCCCTCCGACTCCGACTCCCGACACCTCAACATGTTCTACTGCTTGAGCTCCTGTTCCTCATACAGAATATTAGATATCAACTATAGAGGAGTTCCTGCACCTCAATATAATCAGTACCGGCACCTCAAAATGTTCTACTGCTTGAGCTCCTGTTCCTCATACAGAATATTAGATATCAAGTATAGAGGAGTTCCTGCACCTCAACATAATCAGTACCGACACCTCAACATGTTCTACTGCTTGAGCTCCTGTTCCTCATACAGAATATTAGATATAAAGTATAGAGGAGTTCCCGCACCTCAATATAATCAGTAACGGCACCCAAAATGTTCTACTGCTTGAGCTCCTGTTCCTCATACAGAATATTAGATATCAAGTATAGAGGAGTTCCTGCACCTCAATATAATCAGTAACGTCACCCAAAATGTTCTACTGCTTGAGCTCCTGTTCCTCATACAGAATATTAGATATCAAGTATAGAGGAGTTCCTGCACCTCAATATAATCAGTAACGTCACCCAAAATGTTCTACTGCTTGAGCACCTGTTCCTCATACAGAATATTAGATATCAAGTATTGAGGAGTTCCTGCACCTCAATATAATCAGTACCGGCACCCAAAATGAGTACCGGAACCTATTTCAGTCAAAGTCAAGAACTGAAAAAGACACAAAGACACTAATAATAAGAAGGGAAGCTTATCAGAACGTTTTTCTAAACTCATTCAATGCAGCTGCAGTGCTGGTTGGTCTGGTAAGTGGAAGTAGGGAGAACGCGCTTTTTATGGTTTTAGACAAATGTTGACCAAAGGGTTGACCTGGCTGAGTAACAACTTAAACATGAATTTACTCATAAAAACACAGCAGGTCTTTGTTGTACTCGTTGAGTCTTTCTCGCTAGTTATGTTTTTAAACGCTTTTGAAATCTCACATCAACTTTGCTGTGTGTCTGAGGAAACTGATCTAACACAGTGATCTGAGCTATCTGATTGGCCAGAGGTAGGCCTATAGGTGCCCTTGATTTGTTGTCTGCCGGGTAGTTGGAGGTTCACCTTCAGACGCATGACATGGTTCAAAATGGGAACACTTTGCCTTCCCGGCGCCAGGGCTGCTGAATCAAGTGCACCCACCGCCAACATGGCTTCTGAATCAAGTGCACCCACCGCCAACAGGGCTGCTGAATCAAGTGCACCCACCGCCAACAGGGCTGCTGAATCAAGTGCACCCACCGCCAACAGGGCTGCTGAATCAAGTGCACCCACCGCCAACAGGGCTGCTGAATCAAGTGCACCCACCGCCAACAGGGCTGCTGAATCAAGTGCACCTACCGCCAACAGGGCTGCTGAATCAAGTGCACCTACCGCCAACAGGGCTGCTGAATCAAGTGCACCTACCGCCAACAGGGCTGCTGAATCAAGTGCACCCACCGCCAACAGGGCTGCTGAATCAAGTGCACCCACCGCCAACAGGGCTGCTGAATCAAGTGCACCTACCGCCAACAGGGCTGCTGAATCAAGTGCACCTACCGCCAACAGGGCTGCTGAATCAAGTGCACCCACCGCCAACATGGCTTCTGAATCAAGTGCACCCACCGCCAACAGGGCTGCTGAATCAAGTGCACCCACCGCCAACAGGGCTGCTGAATCAAGTGCACCCACCGCCAACAGGGCTGCTGAATCAAGTGCACCTACCGCCAACAGGGCTGCTGAATCAAGTGCACCCACCGCCAACAGGGCTGCTGAATCAAGTGCACCTACCGCCAACAGGGCTGCTGAATCAAGTGCACCTACCGCCAACAGGGCTGCTGAATCAAGTGCACCTACCGCCAACAGGGCTGCTGAATCAAGTGCACCCACCGCCAACAGGGCTGCTGAATCAAGTGCACCTACCGCCAACAGGGCTGCTGAATCAAGTGCACCTACCGCCAACAGGGCTGCTGAATCAAGTGCACCTACCGCCAACAGGGCTGCTGAATCAAGTGCACCTACCGCCAACAGGGCAAGACAAAACTATGAACGCAAGGCTTTATTGTTGACTTCTTTACAGAAATGTTTGGTGATCGACTAGTAATCCCTGGAAGATCAACCATTCAATCGCAATCGACCGGTTGGTGACCGCTGCTCTATACTGTCTGAAACTACATGGGTGTAGGGTAGATGTCTCTATACTGTCTGAAACTACATGGGTATAGGGTAGATGTCTCTCTATACTGTCAATAACTACATGGGTGTAGGATAGATGTCTCTATACTGTCTGAAACTACATGGGTGTAGGGTAGATGTCTCTATGCCATCTGAAACTACATGGGTGTAGGATAGATGTCTCTATACTGTCTGAAACTACATGGGTGTAGGGTAGATGTCTCTATACTGTCTGAAACTACATGGGTGTAGGATAGATGTCTCTATACTGTCTGAAACTACATGGGTATAGGGTAGATGTCTCTCTATACTGTCTGAAACTACATGGGTATAGGATAGATGTCTCTATGCCATCTGAAACTACATGGGTGTAGGATAGATGTCTCTATACTGTCTGAAACTACATGGGTGTAGGATAGATGTCTCTCTACCATCTGAAACTACATGGGTGTAGGGTAGATGTCTCTATACCGTCTGAAACTACATGGGTGTAGGATAGATGTCTCTATACTGTCTGAAACTACATGGGTATAGGGTAGATGTCTCTATACCATCTGAAACTACATGGGTGGAGGGTAGATGTCTCTCTATACTGTCTGAAACTACATGGGTGTAGGGTAGATGTCTCTATACTGTCTGAAACTACATGGGTGTAGGGTAGATGTCTCTCTATACTGTCAATAACTACATGGGTGTAGGATAGATGTCTCTCTATACTGTCTGAAACTACATGGGTGTAGGATAGATGTCTCTATACCATCTGAAACTACATGGGTGTAGGGTAGATGTCTCTATGCCATCTGAAACTACATGGGTGTAGGGTAGATGTCTCTATACCATCTGAAACTACATGGGTGTAGGGTAGATGTCTCTCTCTACTGTCTGAAACTACATGGGTGTATGGTAGATGTCTCTATACCATCTGAAACTACATGGGTGTAGGGTAGATGTCTCTCTATACCATCTGAAACTACATGGGTGTAGGGTAGATGTCTCTCTATACTGTCTGAAACTACATGGGTGATGTCTCTATACTGTCTGAAACTACATGGGTGATGTCTCTATACTGTCTGAAACTTCATGGGTGTAGGGTAGATGTCTCTATACCATCTGAAACTACATGGGTGTAGGATAGATGTCTCTATACTGTCTGAAACTACATGGGTGTAGGGTAGATGTCTCTCTATACTGTCAATAACTACATGGGTGTAGGGTAGATTTCTCTATACTGTCTGAAACTACATGGGTGTAGGATAGATGTCTCTATACCATCTGAAACTACATGGGTGTAGGGTAGATGTCTCTATGCCATCTGAAACTACATGGGTGTAGGGTAGATGTCTCTATACCATCTGAAACTACATGGGTGTAGGGTAGATGTCTCTCTCTACTGTCTGAAACTACATGGGTGTAGGGTAGATGTCTCTATACCATCTGAAACTACATGGGTGTAGGGTAGATGTCTCTCTATACCATCTGAAACTACATGGGTGTAGGGTAGATGTCTCTCTATACTGTCTGAAACTACATGGGTGATGTCTCTATACTGTCTGAAACTACATGGGTGATGTCTCTATACTGTCTGAAACTTCATGGGTGTAGGGTAGATGTCTCTATACCATCTGAAACTACATGGGTGTAGGATAGATGTCTCTATACTGTCTGAAACTACATGGGTGTAGGGTAGATGTCTCTCTATACTGTCAATAACTACATGGGTGTAGGGTAGATTTCTCTATACTGTCTGAAACTACATGGGTGTAGGGTAGATGTCTCTATACTGTCTGAAACTACATGGGTATAGGGTAGATGTCTCTCTATACTGTCAATAACTACATGGGTGTAGGATAGATGTCTCTTTATACTGTCAATAACTACATGGGTGTAGGGTAGATGTCTCTATACCGTCTGAAACTACATGGGTGTAGGATAGATGTCTCTCTATACTGTCAATAACTACATGGGTGTAGGATAGATGTCTCTATGCCATCTGAAACTACATGGGTGTAGGGTAGATGTCTCTCTATACTGTCAATAACTACATGGGTGTAGGGTAGATGTCTCTTTACTGTCTGAAACTACATGGGTGTAGGGTAGATGTCTCTATACTGTCTGAAACTACATGGGTGTAGGATAGATGTCTCTCTATACTGTCAATAACTACATGGGTGTAGGGTAGATGTCTCTTTACTCATCAAGTATAAGGGTGAAGCTAAGGTAATTAACTGACCTTGGTTCTCCCTTTCCAGACCCAAAGCTGCGAGGACAGTGAGGGGAACTCTATCCCACGCAGTTTCATTACACATCCTTAACCCCTGCCACACAAACTGCATTAACACAAGGAGACAGACAAACTGGCTGATCAGACAGGCCTTGAAGCTCAGTTAGAACATCGAGCTCTATGGGGAAAGAGGAGACGGACAAACTGGCTGATCAGACAGGCCTTGAAGCTCAGTTAGAACATCGAGCTCTATGGGGAAAGAGGAGACGGACAAACTGGCTGATCAGACAGGCCTTGAAGCTCAGTTAGAACATCGAGCTCTATGGGGAAAGAGGAGACGGACAAACTGGCTGATCAGACAGGCCTTGAAGCTCAGTTAGAACATCGAGCTCTATGGGGAAAGAGGAGACGGACAAACTGGCTGATCAGACAGGCCTTGAAGCTCAGTTAGAACATCGAGCTCTATGGGGAAAGAGGAGACGGACAAACTGGCTGATCAGACAGGCCTTGAAGCTCAGTTAGAACATCGAGCTCTATGGGGAAAGAGGAGACGGACAAACTGGCTGATCAGACAGGCCTTGAAGCTCAGTTAGAACATCGAGCTCTATGGGGAAAGAGGAGACGGACAAACTGGCTGATCAGACAGGCCTTGAAGCTCAGTTAGAACATCGAGCTCTATGGGGAAAGAGGAGACGGACAAACTGGCTGATCAGACAGGCCTTGAAGCTCAGTTAGAACATTGAGCTCTATGGGGAAAGAGGAGACGGACAAACTGGCTGATCAGACAGGCCTTGAAGCTCAGTTAGAACATTGAGCTCTATGGGGAAAGAGGAGACAGACAAACTGGCTGATCAGACAGGCCTTGAAGCTCAGTTAGAACATCGAGCTCTATGGGGAAAGAGGAGACGGACAAACTGGCTGATCAGACAGGCCTTGAAGCTCAGTTAGAACATTGAGCTCTATGGGGAAAGAGGAGACAGACAAACTGGCTGATCAGACAGGCCTTGAAGCTCAGTTAGAACATTGAGCTCTATGGGGAAAGAGGAGACAGACAAACTGGCTGATCAGACAGGCCTTGAAGCTCAGTTAGAACATCGAGCTCTATGGGGAAAGAGGAGACGGACAAACTGGCTGATCAGACAGGCCTTGAAGCTCAGTTAGAACATCGAGCTCTATGGGGAAAGAGGAGACGGACAAACTGGCTGATCAGACAGGCCTTGAAGCTCAGTTAGAACATTGAGCTCTATGGGGAAAGAGGAGACAGGCAAACTGGCTGATCAGACAGGCCTTGAAGCTCAGTTAGAACATCGAGCTCTATGGGGAAAGAGGAGACGGACAAACTGGCTGATCAGACAGGCCTTGAAGCTCAGTTAGAACATCGAGCTCTATGGGGAAAGAGGAGACGGACAAACTGGCTGATCAGACAGGCCTTGAAGCTCAGTTAGAACATTGAGCTCTATGGGGAAAGAGGAGACAGGCAAACTGGCTGATCAGACAGGCCTTGAAGCTCAGTTAGAACATTGAGCTGTATGGGGAAAGAGGAGGCGGGGTCATTGGAACACGTTGATTACAGGCTCTCTGTGATTGTGTCTGGCCAGTCTGTCTCAAGGCCTCTATTGAATGTGTTGTGTAAGTCAATTTCTGGCTTAGGACAGAGAGACAAAAGCCCTTCACGGTTTTTCATTCCAGATTCATATCTCCCTCATCGATCTCTAGCTTTCTATCTTTTCTCTACTCTCCACCTTCATTTCCTCAATCTGTTCTGGTCAAAACCCAGTGGTCAGTAGGTCAGAGTAAACAGACTGAATCAAAGGAGAGGAGAGAGAGGAAGAGAGAGTGACCTCATCACTGTGTCTGTCTCTCTGTCTCTGTGTCTCTGTCTCTTTGTCTCTCTCCACAGTGTTTGACCACATCACTGTGTCCTTCTCTCTATCTCTCTGTCTCTCTCCACAGTGTTTGTCCTCATCACTGTGACTGTCTCTCTGTCTCTCTGTCTCTCTCCACAGTGTTTGTCCTCATCACTGTGACTGTCTCTCTGTCTCTCTGTCTCTCTCCACAGTGTTTGTCCTCATCACTGTGACTGTCTCTCTGTCTCTCTGTCTCTCTCCACAGTGTTTGTCCACATCACTGTGTCTGTCTCTCTGTCTCTCTGTCTCTCTGTATCTCTGTCTCTCTGTATCTCTGTCTCTCTGTATCTCTGTATCTCTGTATCTCTGTCTCTCTATATCTCTGTCTCTCTGTCTCTCTCCACAGTGTTTGTCCACATCACTGTGTCTGTCTCTCTGTCTCTCTGTCTCTCTGTCTCTCTGTCTCTCTGTCTCTCTGTCTCTCTGTCTCTCTGTCTCTCTCTCTCTGTCTCTCTGTCTCTCTGTCTCTCTCCACAGTGTTTGCCTGTGTCCACCTCTCTGTCTCTTACCCTTCACCGTGTCACTATGTCTTGTTTTGTTTGTTCATGTGGGTGGGAGAGGCGGAGTCACATTGGATTGTTATTGGATTGTACCACACAATGTAGAACACTAAGGGAGAGGCGGAGTCACATTGGACTGTTATTGGATTGTACCACACAGTGTAGAACACTAAAGGAGAGGCGGAGTCTCATTGGACTGTTATTGGATTGTACCACACATTGTAGAACACTAAAGGAGAGGCGGAGTCTCATTGGACTGTTATTGGATTGTACCGCACAGTGTAGAACACTAAGGGAGAGGCGGAGTCACATTGGATTGTTATTGGATTGTACCACACATTGTAGAACACTAAAGGAGAGGCGGAGTCTCATTATTGTTCAGAGAGCTTCCACCACAGCCTCGTCCCAGATCTGTTTGTGCCTTTATGACAACACCATTGTTGTCACTGTCAAGACAAATATGACAATGACTGACAAGGAGTTGGCATGATGGCACAAACAGACTGGCGCTCGGGCTACTTCCTCTTCCCCCATGCTACAGAATACCTAATTTAGCCTGGTGCCTCATCACTAGAAAAGCAGGATATGCAGAATTTCAAGCATCTATAAAAACAGGATATACAGAATTAGTAGTGTCTATAAAAAGCAGGATATACAGAATTAGTAGTGTCTATAAAAACAGGATATACAGAATTAGTAGTGTCTATAAAAAGCAGGATATACAGAATTAGTAGTGTCTATAAAAACAGGATATACAGAATTAGTAGTGTCTATAAAAGCAGGATATACAGAATTAGTAGTGTCTATAAAAGCAGGATATACAGAATTAGTAGTGTCTATAAAAGCAGGATATACAGAATTAGTAGTGTCTATAAAAGCAGGATATACAGAATTAGTAGTGTCTATAAAAGCAGGATATACAGAATTAGTAGTGTCTATAAAAGCAGGATATACAGAATTAGTAGTGTCTATAAAAGCAGGATATACAGAATTAGTAGTGTCTATAAAAGCAGGATATACAGAATTAGAATCATCTATAAAAAACTCTCATATTGGGGAAACAGTGTGACCATTATTCAGTTGTTTGAAAAATGGATTACTAAGAGGCCTTTCATTTCACAACATCAAATGTCAAAACATTATCAAATGAAAATAATATGTCCCTGAAATATGCTGTTTGATCTTTAGACTGATGAATAATGTGTGACTAATCAATCGGAAACCACATGACCTGACATTTTGCTCCTGTGTTACAAATCGACAGTGTCGGAGAGTAGTGAACTACATGTTGTTCGGCTATTCATTTAACTACATTTTGCAATAGCTTGGTGGTAGCTGAACTACATTCAATGTAGGTAGTGTTTTCAGTAGTTAATTACTGTTTTACCATGTATCAGTGTTGCTAATTACTGGAACTACACACTACTGTTTTACCATGTAGCTAACTACTGGAATTACACACTACTGTTTTACCATGTAGCTAACTACTGGAACTACACACTACTGTTTTACCATGTAGCTAACTACTGGAACTACACACTACTGTTTTACCATGTAGCTAACTACTGGAACTACACACTACTGTTTTACCATGTAGCTAACTACTGAAACTACACACTACTGTTTTACCATGTAGCGGTGTAGCTAACTACTGGAACTACACACTACTGTTTTACCATGTAGCGGTGTAGCTAACTACTGGA
>NC_048585.1:3465617-3483117 GCF_013265735.2 Oncorhynchus mykiss
AGAGTGTTGTGGAGTTAGAGAGAGTGTTGTGGAGTTAGAGAGAGTGTTGTGGAGTTAGAGAGAGTGTTGTGAAGTTAGAGAGAGTGTTGTGAAGTTAGAGAGAGTGTTGTGGAGTTAGAGAGAGTGTTGTGGAGTTAGAGAGAGTGTTGTGGAGTTAGAGAGAGTGTTGTGGAGTTAGAGAGAGTGTTGTGGAGTTAGAGAGAGTGTTGTGGAGTTAGAGAGAGTGTTGTGGAGTTAGAGAGAGTGTTGTGGAGTTAGAGAGAGTGTTGTGGAGTTAGAGAGAGTGTTGTGAAGTTAGAGAGAGTGTTGTGAAGTTAGAGAGAGTGTTGTGGAGTTAGAGAGAGTGTTGTGGAGTTAGAGAGAGTGTTGTGGAGTTAGAGTGTTGTGGAGTTAGAGAGAGTGTTGTGGAGTTAGAGAGAGAGTGTTGTGGAGTTAGAGAGAGTGTTGTGGAGTTAGAGAGAGTGTTGTGGAGTTAGAGAGGGTGTTGTGGAGTTAGAGAGAGTGTTGTGGAGTTAGAGAGAGTGTTGTGGAGTTAGAGAGGGTGTTGTGGAGTTAGAGAGAGTGTTTTGGAGTTAGAGAGGGTGTTGTGGAGTTAGAGTGTTGTGGAGTTAGAGAGAGTGTTGTGGAGTTAGAGAGAGTGTTGTGGAGTTAGAGAGGGTGTTGTGGAGTTAGAGAGGGTGTTGTGGAGTTAGGGAGGGTGTTGTGGAGTTAGGGAGGGTGTTGTGGAGTTAGAGAGAGTGTTGTGGTGTTAGAGAGAGTGTTGTGGAGTTAGTGTTGTGGAGTTAGAAAGAGTGTTGTGGAGTTAGAGAGAGGGTGTTTTGGAGTTAGAGAGAGTGTTTTGGAGTTAGAGAGAGTGTTTTGGAGTTAGAGAGAGTGTTTTGGAGTTAGAGAGAGTGTTTTGGAGTTAGAGAGAGTGTTTTGGAGTTAGAGAGAGTGTTTTGGAGTTAGAGAGAGTGTTTTGGAGTTAGAGAGGGTGTTGTGGAGTTAGAGAGGGTGTTGTGGAGTTAGAGAGAGTGTTGTGGAGTTAGAGTGTTGTGGAGTTAGAGAGAGTGTTGTGGAGTTAGAGAGAGTGTTGTGGAGTTAGAGAGAGGGTGTTTTGGAGTTAGAGAGAGAGTTATGGAGTTAGAGAGGGTGTTGTGGAGTTAGAGAGAGTGTTTTGGAGTTAGAGAGGGTGTTGTGGAGTTAGAGTGTTGTGGAGTTAGAGAGAGTGTTGTGGAGTTAGAGAGAGTGTTGTGGAGTTAGAGAGGGTGTTGTGGAGTTAGAGAGGGTGTTGTGGAGTTAGAGAGGGTGTTGTGGAGTTAGGGAGGGTGTTGTGGAGTTAGAGAGAGTGTTGTGGTGTTAGAGAGAGTGTTGTGGAGTTAGAGTGTTGTGGAGTTAGAGAGTGTTGTGGAGTTAGAAAGAGTGTTGTGGAGTTAGAGAGAGGGTGTTTTGGAGTTAGAGAGAGTGTTTTGGAGTTAGAGAGAGTGTTTTGGAGTTAGAGAGAGTGTTTAGGAGTTAGAGAGAGTGTTTTGGAGTTAGAGAGAGTGTTTTGGAGTTAGAGAGAGTGTTTTGGAGTTAGAGAGAGTGTTTTGGAGTTAGAGAGAGTGTTTTGGAGTTAGAGAGGGTGTTGTGGAGTTAGAGTGTTGTGGAGTTAGAGAGAGTGTTGGGGAGTCATCAAAACCAAGAAAAACTTTAACCCCTTCTCCCTCACACACACACACACACACACACACACACACACACACACACACACACACACACACACACACACACAGACACACAGACACACAGACACACAGACACACAGACACACAGACACACAGACACACAGACACACAGACACACAGACACACAGACACACAGACACACACACACACACACACACACACACACACACAGTACACAAACAGCTATTATCAGCAGTCTATGAAGACAATCTGCAAGCTTCTTCTATGGTGGATCTACAGCACACTGGGCTGTAAAGGTGAGGTACCTGGTTAAACCATTCACACAGGGCTGTAAAGGTGAGGTACCTGGTGAAACCATTCACACTGGGCTGTAAAGGTGAGGTACCTGGTGAAACCTTTCACGCTGGGCTGTAAAGGTGAGGTACCTGGTGAAACCATTCACACTGGGCTGTAAAGGTGAGGTACCTGGTGAAACCATTCACACTGGGCTGTAAATGTGAGGTTCCTGGTGAAACCATTCACACTGGGTTTTAAAGGTGAGGTACCTGGTGAAACCATTCACACAGGGATGTAAAGGTGAGGTACCTGGTGAAACCATTCACACTGGGCTGTAACGGTGAGGTACCTGGTGAAACCATTCACACTGGGCTATAAAGGTGAGGTACCTGGTGAAACCATTCACACTGGGCTGTAAAGGTGAGGTACCTGGTGAAACCATTCACACTGGGCTGTAAAGGTGAGGTTCCTGGTGAAACCATTCACACTGGGCTGTAAAGGTGCGGTACCTGGTGAAACCATTCACACTGGGCTGTAAAGGTGAGGTTTCTGGTGAAACCATTCACACTGGGCTGTAAAGGTGAGGTACCTAGTGAAAGCATTCACACTGGGCTGGAAAGGTGAGGTACCTGGTGAAACCATTCACACTGGGCTATAAAGGTGAGGTACCTGGTGAAACCATTCACACAGGGCTGTAAAGGTGAGGTACCTGGTGAAACCATTCACACTGGGCTGTAAAGGTGAGGTTCCTGGTGAAACCATTCACACTGGGCTGGAAAGGTGAGGTACCTGGTGAAACCATTCACACAGGGCTGTAAAGGTGAGGTACCTGGTGAAACCATTCACACTGGGCTGTAAAGGTGAGGTACCTGGTGAAACCATTCACACTGAGCTGTAAAGGTGAAGTACCTGGTGAAACCATTCACACTGGGTTTTAAAGGTGAGGTACCTGGTGAAACCATTCACACAGGGATGTAAAGGTGAGGTACCTGGTGAAACCATTCACACTGGGCTGTAAAGGTGAGGTACCTGGTGAAACCATTCACACTGGGCTATAAAGGTGAGGTACCTGGTGAAACCATTCACACTGGGCTATAAAGGTGAGGTACCTGGTGAAACCATTCACACTGGGCTGTAAAGGTGAGGTACCTGGTGAAACCATTCACACTGGGCTGTGAAGGTGAGGTACCTGGTGAAACCATTCGCACTGGGCTGTAAAGGTGAGGTACCTGGTGAAACCATTCACACTGGGCTATAAAGGTGAGGTACCTGGTGAAACCATTCACACTGGGCTATAAAGGTGAGGTACCTGGTGAAACCATTCACACAGGGTTGTAGAGGTAAGGTAAGATGAACACAGAGAGAATTGGCATTGAGGGTCTGGAGGGTAATATGTTTACCTCTCCTATACCCTGAGGCCATAAATACAAGTCCTATATGCGGTTGCTACATAATTTTCTGACTTTTAAAATCATGAGACTTAGCCATTGATTATTGAAGATTATAAACTGGGTGGTTCGAGCCCTGAATGCTGATTGGCTGAAGCCGTGATATATCAGACCGTACACCACGGGTATGACAAAACACTTAGTTTTACTGATCTAATTACGTTGGTAACCAGTGTATAACAGCACTAAGGCTCCCCGGGGGTTTGTGATATATGTGTCACGAACGTTGTTGTAAAGATGGTCGGACCAAAGTGCAGTGAAGATGGTCGGACCAAAGTGCAGTGAAGATGGTCGGACCAAAGTGCAGTGAAGATGGTCGGACCAAAGTGCAGTGAAGATGGTCGGACCAAAGTGCAGCGAAGATGGTCGGACCAAAGTGCAGCGTGGTTTGGTTCCATCATCTTTTATTAGAAGTGAAACACACAGAAAACAATAAAGCGAAAAAACGAAACGTGAAGCTAGTGTAGTGCTCCCAGGCAACTATACATAGACACGATCCCACAACAAACAGGTGGGAAAAAAGGCTGCTTGAATAGGATCCCCAATCAGAGACAACGATAGACAGCTGCCTCTGATTGGGAACCATACCAGGCCAACCTAGAAATAAAGAAACTAGAATGCCCACCCTAGTCACACCCCGACCTAACCAAAATAGAGAATAAAGGATAAAGGATCTCTAAGGTCTCTCGGGCTTCCAGCCGTGCTGCCGTGCTGCCTCTGCCTCCTCATACCGTTGCCTCTCTGCTTTCGCTGCCTCCAGCGCTGCTTTGGGACGGCAATATTCCCCTGGCTGTGCCCAGGGTCTTTTGCTGTCCAGAATCTCCTCCCAAGTCCAGTTCTCCAAATATCGCTGCCTCTCCTGCTGCTGCTCGTTACCACGCTGCTTGGTCCTTTGGTGGTGGGTGTTTCTGTAACAGCTTTCCTCCTCTTCGTCTGAGGAGGAGTAAGGATCGGACCAAAGCGCAGCATTCATGATGATTTTAATTAAAGAAAGCACTGAACACTGGAACAAAATAATAAACGTGAAATATACAAAACCGAAACAGTACCGTGTGGTCCAAAACACTCACACGGAAACAAACACCCACAAACCAACAGTGAAACCCAGGCTACCTAAGTATGATTCTCAATCAGAGACAACTAACGACACCTGCCTCTGATTGAGAACCATACTAGGCCGAACACAAAAACCAACATAGAAAAACAAACATAGACTGCCCACCCCAACTCACGCCCTGACCATACTAAAACAAAGAATAAAACAACAGAACTATGGTCAGAACGTGACAATATACAAATGCAATACAATAAAGAGAGCCCACATTAACGGACCGTACTACATACAAACAATTATTCACAACCAGACATGGGGGAACAGAGGGTTAAATAATGAACAAGTAATTGGGGGATAGAAACCAGGTGTGTAAGACAAAGACAAAACAAAAGGAAAATTAAAAGTGGTTCGGCGATGGCTAGAAGGCTGGTGACGTCGACCGCCGTATGCCGCCCGAACAAGGAGAGGTACCAACTTCGGCGGAAGTAGTGACAGTACCCCACCCCCTTGACGCGCAGCTTCAGCAGCGCGCCGACACTGACCTCGGGGACGACCCGGCGGACGAGGAGCAGGGCGATCCGGATGGAGACGGTGGAACTCCCGCAGCAACGAAGGGTCCAAGACGTCCTCCACCGGCACCCAGCATCTCTCCTCCGGATCGTACCCCTCCCACTCCACGAGGTACTGAAGGCCCCACGCCCGACGCCTCGGGTCCAGGATGGCTCGAACAGCATACATGTATGCTCTGGATGTCAATGTCCCGAGGGGGCGGAGGAACCTCCCGCACCTCAAATTCCTGGAGTGGACCAGCCACCACCGGCCTGAGGAGAGACACATGGAACGAGGGATTAAGACGGTAATCTGGGGGAAGCTGTAAAGCTGGAGGAAGCGTTCAGTCTCCTTTGAATGGCCCCACAAACTGCGGACCCAGCTTCCGGCAGGGCAGGCGGAGGGGCAGGTTTTGGATCGAGAGCCAGACCGGTTGCGAACACCGGGGCCTCACTGCGGTGACGGTCGGCGCTCGCCTTCTTCCGCCTCACGTCCCAGGTCTCCTCTGAGCGCTTAAACCATTCTCCACCGTAGGAGATTCGATCTGGCTCTGATGCCAAGGTGCCAGAACCGGCTGATGCCCCAGTACGCACTGGAAGGGAGAGAGGTCAGTGGAGGAGTGGCGGAGTGAGTTTTGGGCCATCTCTGCCCAGGGGATGAACGCCGCCCACTCCCCCGGCCGGTCCTGGCAATATGACTGCAGAAACCTACTGCAGAAACCTACCCACATCCTGGTTTACTCTCTCCACCTGCCCGTCACTCTCAGGGTGAAAACCTGTGTCCTAACACTCTGATTCCGACTGCAGTGAAACTGTGTTCTAACACTCTGATTCCGACTGCAGTGAAACTGTGTTCTAACACTCTGATTCCGACTGCAGTGAAACTGTGTTCTAACACTATGATTCCGACTGCAGTGAAACTGTGTTCTAACACTCTGATTCCAACTGCAGTGAAACTGTGTTCTAATACTCTGATTCCGACTGCAGTGAAACTGTGTTCTAACACTCTGTTTCCGACTGCAGTGAAACTGTGTTCTAACACTCTGATGTCGACTACAGTGAAACTGTGTTACAACACTCTGATGCCGACTGCAGTGAAACTGTGTTCTAACACTCTGATTCCGACTGCAGTGAAACTGTGTTCTAACACTCTGATTCCGACTACAGTGAAACTGTGTTCTAACACTCTGAGTCCGACTGCAGTGAAACTGTGTTCTAACACTCTGATTCCGACTACAGTGAAGCTGTGTTCTAACACTCTGATTCCGACTGCAGTGAAACTGTGTTCTAACACTCTGATTCCGATTGCAGTGAAACTGTGTCCTAACACTCTGATTCCAACTGCAGTGAAACTGTGTTCTAACACTATGATTCCGACTGCAGTGAAACTGTGTTCTAACACTCTGATTCCGACTGCAGTGAAACTGTGTTCTAACACTCTGTTTCCGACTGCAGTGAAACTGTGTTCTAACACTCTGATTCCGACTACAGTGAAACTGTGTTACAACACTCTAATGCTGACTGCAGTGAAACTGTGTTCTAACACTCTGATTCCGACTGCAGTGAAACTGTGTTCTAACACTCTGATTCCGACTGCAGTGAAACTGTGTTCTAACACTCTGATTCCGACTGCAGTGAAACTGTGTTCTAACACTCTGTTTCCGACTGCAGTGAAACTGTGTTCTAACACTCTGATTCCGACTACAGTGAAACTGTGTTCTAACACTCTGATTCCGATTGCAGTGAAACTGTGTTCTAACACTCCGATTCCGACTACAGTGAAACTGTGTTCTAACACTCTGATTCCGACTACAGTGAAACTGTGTTGTAACACTCTGATTCCGACTGCAGTGAAACTGTGTTCTAAACACTCTGATTCCGACTGCAGTGAAACTGTGTTCTAACACTCTGATTCCGACTGCAGTGAAACTGTGTTCTAACACTCTGATTCCGACTGCAGTGAAACTGTGTTCTAACACTATGATTCCGACTGCAGTGAAACTGTGTTCTAACACTCTGATTCCGACTGCAGTGAAACTGTGTCCTAACACTCTGATTCCGACTGCAGTGAAACTGTGTTCTAACACTATGATTCCGACTGCAGTGAAACTGTGTTCTAACACTCTGATTCCAACTGCAGTGAAACTGTGTTCTAACACTCTGTTTCCGACTGCAGTGAAACTGTGTTCTAACACTCTGATTCCGACTACAGTGAAACTGTGTTCTAACACTCTGATTCCGACTGCAGTGAAACTGTGTTCTAACACTATGATTCCGACTACAGTGAAACTGTGTTGTAACACTCTGATTCCGACTGCAGTGAAACTGTGTTCTAACACTCTGATTCCGACTGCAGTGAAACTGTGTTCTAACACTCTGATTCCGACTGCAGTGAAACTGTGTTCTAACACTCTGTTTCCGACTGCAGTGAAACTGTGTTCTAACACTCTGATTCCGATTGCAGTGAAACTGTGTTCTAACATTCCGATTCCGACTACAGTGAAACTGTGTTCTAACACTCTGATTCCGATTGCAGTGAAACTGTGTCCTAACACTCTGATTCCAACTGCAGTGAAACTGTGTTCTAACACTATGATTCCGACTGCAGTGAAACTGTGTTCTAACACTCTGATTCCAACTGCAGTGAAACTGTGTTCTAACACTCTGATTCCGACTACAGTGAAGCTGTGTTCTAACACTCTGATTCCGACTGCAGTGAAACTGTGTTCTAACACTCTGATTCCGATTGCAGTGAAACTGTGTCCTAACACTCTGATTCCAACTGCAGTGAAACTGTGTTCTAACACTATGATTCCGACTGCAGTGAAACTGTGTTCTAACACTCTGATTCCAACTGCAGTGAAACTGTGTTCTAACACTCTGTTTCCGACTGCAGTGAAACTGTGTTCTAACACTCTGATTCCGACTACAGTGAAACTGTGTTACAACACTCTAATGCTGACTGCAGTGAAACTGTGTTCTAACACTCTGATTCCGACTGCAGTGAAACTGTGTTCTAACACTCTGATTCCGACTGCAGTGAAACTGTGTTCTAACACTCTGATTCCAACTGCAGTGAAACTGTTCTAACACTCTGTTTCCGACTGCAGTGAAACTGTGTTCTAACACTCTGATTCCGACTACAGTGAAACTGTGTTCTAACACTCTGATTCCGATTGCAGTGAAACTGTGTTCTAACACTCCGATTCCGACTACAGTGAAACTGTGTTCTAACACTCTGATTCCGACTACAGTGAAACTGTGTTGTAACACTCTGATTCCGACTGCAGTGAAACTGTGTTCTAAACACTCTGATTCCGACTGCAGTGAAACTGTGTTCTAACACTCTGATTCCGACTGCAGTGAAACTGTGTTCTAACACTCTGATTCCGACTGCAGTGAAACTGTGTTCTAACACTATGATTCCGACTGCAGTGAAACTGTGTTCTAACACTCTGATTCCGACTGCAGTGAAACTGTGTCCTAACACTCTGATTCCGACTGCAGTGAAACTGTGTTCTAACACTATGATTCCGACTGCAGTGAAACTGTGTTCTAACACTCTGATTCCAACTGCAGTGAAACTGTGTTCTAACACTCTGTTTCCGACTGCAGTGAAACTGTGTTCTAACACTCTGATTCCGACTACAGTGAAACTGTGTTCTAACACTCTGATTCCGACTGCAGTGAAACTGTGTTCTAACACTCTGATTCCGACTACAGTGAAACTGTGTTACAACACTCTAATGCTGACTGCAGTGAAACTGTGTTCTAACACTCTGATTCCGACTGCAGTGAAACTGTGTTCTAACACTATGATTCCGACTGCAGTGAAACTGTGTTCTAACACTCTGATTCCGACTGCAGTGAAACTGTGTTCTAACACTCTGATTCCGACTGCAGTGAAACTGTGTTCTAACACTCTGATTCCGACTGCAGTGAAACTGTGTTCTAACACTCTGTTTCCGACTGCAGTGAAACTGTGTTCTAACACTCTGATTCCGATTGCAGTGAAACTGTGTTCTAACATTCCGATTCCGACTACAGTGAAACTGTGTTCTAACACTCTGATTCCGACTACAGTGAAACTGTGTTCTAACACCCTGATTCCGACTGCAGTGAAACTGTGTTCTAAACACTCTGATTCCGACTGCAGTGAAAATGTGTTCTAACACTCTGATTCCGACTGCAGTGAAACTGTGTTCTAACACTCTGATTCCGACTGCAGTGAAACTGTATCCTAACACTCTGATTCCGACTGCAGTGAAACTGTGTTCTCACACTTTGATTCCGACTGCAGTGAAACTGTGTTCTAACACTCTGATTCCGACTACAGTGAAACTGTGTTCTAACACTCTGATTCCGACTGCAGTGAAACTGTGTTCTAACACTCTGATTCCGACTGCAGTGAAACTGTGTTCTAACACTGTGATTCCGACTGCAGTGAAACTGTGTTCTAACACTCTGATTCCGACTGCAGTGAAACTGTGTTCTAAACACTCCGACTGCACACTCTGATTCCGACTGCAGTGACGTTTCTTTCAAAGATTCCTTGCTTTGTGATGCGGTCGTCTGTTTAATTGCTCGTTGAACGGACGGCTGAGCTTGTCGTTCGCTATCCATTACCGTTTAGAGAGGAATATAAGGTTTGATCGATACTTGGATCGAGCCACTAAGAGAGACAATTACCGTGTGCCTTTATGTGTGTGTGTCTGTGTGTGTTGAACATTATAATTCCCTAGACTTTAATCGACCCTTTAAGGTTTATAGTATTTTTCTCAGAAATGATCCATAATGCCATCTGTCAGTTCTTTCTCTGTTTGAAGACCACTTCCACCTGATTTTGTGTTGATAGTCAGATACCGACAGACAGTTATGAACGCTTCCCTTTAGGTTTCAGACACGCACCAATCACTTCCTTTCTGTAGAGTACAGAGAGAGGGAATCCGTGTGTAAAAGTCTCAGTGCGCAGTAAAACACGTTGTTCTGAGTGAGGACGCTGTGGAGCCAGATGATGTCAGTTCACGCAATGTTAGGCGCTGGGGGTTAATCTCTCATACCTCCACTATAGCTCCACTGTAGGCCATCCACAGACCTCATCCCTCTCTCCTCGTCCCTCTCTCCTCTCCTCCTCATCTGTCTCTCCTCTCGTCTTCCTGAGTGCACTGAGACTGACGGCCAGCGTTCACAGACACACTCTGTTCTGTTAAATGTGTCCCAAGGTGGCTGTGATTTCATCCCCTCTACCTTCTTCCTACCGCCCTCCTATTCTACCAGCCCCCTCTGTCTGCATCTGTCTTTTCCTCCCTCTCTCTCTCTTTCTCTCTCTCTCTCTCTCTCTCTCTCTCTCTCTCTCTCTCTCTCTCTCTCTCTCTCTCTCTCTCTCTCTCTCTCTCTCTCGTGCGCTCTTACTTTATCTCTCTTACTTTAGCTCTCTCTTTCTCTCTCTCCTATCTATCTCCCTCTCTCTCTTATATCAATTCAATTCAAGGGCTTTATTGGCATGGGAAACATGTGTTAACATCTCTCTCTCTCTCTCTCTCTTTCGCTCTGTATCTCTCTCTCTCTCTCCCTCTCCCTCTGTCTTTTCTGTGGAACAACAGCAGTAGACTAGGGGCCCGGGTGTTTCAGGAGTTTGAGAACAGATTATACACTCTGCATCCCACTCTTTATCCCCAGGCCTCTCTCTAAACGCTTAACAACCCTTCCCCCGTTTACAGCATGTCTCCGTCACACACACACACACAGACACACACACACACACACACACACACACACACACACACACACACACACACACACACACACACACACACACACACACACAGAGACAGACAGACAGACAGACACACACACACAGACACACACACAGACACACAGACACACACACACACAGACACACACACACACACACACACCCGGTGGCAGCTAAGCATGTGGTTAAAAACGCTCCCTGCCACACTGCTCACACAACGGCCTGCCAGCCTCGGCACGGTGATCTTTAGCGCCGAGGGAAGAATGTTACAGTGACACAGAACCGAAGATAAAGAGCTGGTCCAACGTGAGGTCAGTGTTTTGTGACAGCATTTCAATACCTTGCTCTTTGTGATCTCGTTAGCTGTTGGTGTCTGACAGATCGCTACACTCCAACTGGCGTGAAATGCCCAAAGTTTTGCTTTGTAGGAATTAAATTCCCTCTCTCCTCCTCCCTCCCTCCTCTCTTCTCTCTGTTGACACTCGGTGATGAAATTCCACAATCGCACTCCTCGCCGGCCACAGATTGATTAAATGTCAAGAGGGGTTTATTGTCCACACGATCCTGGGGTTTCACAGCTAGACTTATTTCAATACACAGACTCCGTCTGATTGGTTCCTCAGATGTATCTGTAATCCTCTCATTGTATGCTGTAGCGTTAAGATTTCCCTTCACTGGAACTAGCCCGAACCATGAAAAACAGCCCCAGATCATTATTCCTCCTCCTCCAAACTTTACAGTTGGCACTATGCATTGTGGCAGGTAACGTTCTCCTGGCATCCACCAAACCCAGATTGGTCCGTCGGACTGCCAGATGGTGAAGCGTGAGTCGAGCTTTACACCACTCCAGCTGACGCTTGGCATTGAGCATGGTGATCTTAGGTTTGTGTGCAGCTGCTCTGCCATGGAAACCCATTTCAGGAAGCTCCCAATGAACAGTTATTGTGCTGACGTTGCTTCCAGAGGCAGTTTGGAACCCCGTAATTGAGTGTTGTAATCGAGGACAGCCGATTTTCACGCGTTGTGCCCTTCAGCACTCTGCAGTCCCGTTCTGTGAGCTAGTGTGGCCCTACCACTTCACGGCTGAGCCGTTGTTGCTCCTAGACATTTCCACTTTACAATAGCAGTACCTACGGGGCAGCTCTAGCAGGTCAGAAATTTGACAAACTGACTTGCTGGAAAGGTGACATCCTACGACGGTGCCACGTTGAAAAGTCACTGAGCTCTTCAGTAAGGCCATTCTACTGCCAATGTTTTCCTATGGAGATTGCATGGCTAGGCGCTCAATTGTATATAACTGTCAGCAACGGGTGTGGCTGAAATTGCTGAATCCACTCATGTAAAGGGGTGTCCACATACTGCTGTATATATAGTGTAGAGCATGGCACTTGCATCACCAGGGTTGTATGTTCGAATCCCAAGGGGAACCAACATGAACAAGTATGAAAAAGTATAAACAATTTATGTACTCACTGCTGCAAGTCTCTCTGGATAAGAACATCTCCTAAATGACTAACATATAATGTAAAACTGGAGAGGAGAGGAGAGGAGAGGAGAGGAGGGGAGGGGAGGGGAGGGGAGGGGAGAGGAGAGGAGAGGAGAGGAGAGGAGAGGAGAGGAGAGGAGAGGAGAGGAGAGGAGAGGAGAGGAGAGGAGAGGAGAGGACACACTGTGGCAGGGAGAGGTGGGGACATGTTAACTCCTACGTTCAATAGGATCACACATGACATCTGATAGGAGTCACATGGAGAAGTAGTACTTCTTTGTCACATTGTCACAATCAATCATTAATCGTTCTGAAATCCATAAGCATCAATGCTGACAGAGACTGATAACACTGTGGACATCAACGCTGACAGAGACTGATAACCCTGTGGACATCAATGCTGACAGAGACTGATAACCCTGTGGATGCTGACAGAGACTGATAACCCTATGGACAGCAATGCTGACAGAGACTGATAACCCTGTGGACATCAACGCTGACAGAGACTGATAACCCTGTGGACATCAATGCTGACAGAGACTGATAACCCTGTGGATGCTGACAGAGACTGATAACCCTGTGGACATCAACGCTGACAGAGACTGATAACCCTGTGGACATCAACGCTGACAGAGACTGATAACCCTGTGGACATCAACGCTGACAGAGACTGATAACCCTGTGGACAGCAATGCTGACAGAGACTGATAACCCTGTGGACATCAATGCTGACAGAGACTGATAACCCTATGGACATCAACGCTGACAGAGACTGATAACCCTGTGGACATCAACGCTGACAGAGACTGATAACCCTGTGGACATCAACGCTGACAGAGACTGATAACCCTGTGGACATCAATGCTGACAGAGACTGATAACCCTGTGGATGCTGACAGAGACTGATAACCCTATGGACAGCAATGCTGACAGAGACTGATAACCCTGTGGACATCAACGCTGACAGAGACTGATAACCCTGTGGACATCAACGCTGACAGAGACTGATAACCCTGTGGATGCTGACAGAGACTGATAACCCTGTGGACATCAACGCTGACAGAGACTGATAACCCTGTGGACATCAACGCTGACAGAGACTGATAACCCTGTGGACATCAACGCTGACAGAGACTGATAACCCTGTGGATGCTGACAGAGACTGATAACCCTGTGGACATCAATACTGACAGAGACTGATAACCCTGTGGATGCTGACAGAGACTGATAACCCTGTGGACATCAATACTGACAGAGACTGATAACCCTGTGGACATCAACGCTGACAGAGACTGATAACCCTGTGGACATCAACGCTGACAGAGACTGATAACCCTGTGGACATCAATGCTGACAGAGACTGATAACCCTGTGGATGCTGACAGAGACTGAGAGAGACGTTCTGTGAGCTAGTGTGGCCCTACCACTTCACGGCTGAGCCGTTGTTGCTCCTAGACATTTCCACTTTACAATAGCAGTACCTACGGGGCAGCTCTAGCAGGTCAGAAATTTGACAAACTGACTTGCTGGAAAGGTGACATCCTACGACGGTGCCACGTTGAAAAGTCACTGAGCTCTTCAGTAAGGCCATTCTACTGCCAATGTTTTCCTATGGAGATTGCATGGCTAGGCGCTCAATTGTATATAACTGTCAGCAACGGGTGTGGCTGAAATTGCTGAATCCACTCATGTAAAGGGGTGTCCACATACTGCTGTATATATAGTGTAGAGCATGGCACTTGCATCACCAGGGTTGTATGTTCGAATCCCAAGGGGAACCAACATGAACAAGTATGAAAAAGTATAAACAATTTATGTACTCACTGCTGCAAGTCTCTCTGGATAAGAACATCTCCTAAATGACTAACATATAATGTAAAACTGGAGAGGAGAGGAGAGGAGGGGAGGGGAGGGGAGGGGAGAGGAGAGGAGAGGAGAGGAGAGGAGAGGAGAGGAGAGGTGAGGAGAGGAGAGGAGAGGAGAGGAGAGGAGAGGAGAGGAGAGGAGAGGAGAGGAGAGGAGAGGAGAGGAGAGGAGAGGAGACACTGTGGCAGGGAGAGGTGGGGACATGTTAACTCCTACGTTCAATAGGATCACACATGACATCTGATAGGAGTCACATGGAGAAGTAGTACTTCTTTGTCACATTGTCACAATCAATCATTAATCGTTCTGAAATCCATAAGCATCAATGCTGACAGAGACTGATAACACTGTGGACATCAACGCTGACAGAGACTGATAACCCTGTGGACATCAATGCTGACAGAGACTGATAACCCTGTGGATGCTGACAGAGACTGATAACCCTATGGACAGCAATGCTGACAGAGACTGATAACCCTGTGGACATCAACGCTGACAGAGACTGATAACCCTGTGGACATCAATGCTGACAGAGACTGATAACCCTGTGGATGCTGACAGAGACTGATAACCCTGTGGACATCAACGCTGACAGAGACTGATAACCCTGTGGACATCAACGCTGACAGAGACTGATAACCCTGTGGACATCAACGCTGACAGAGACTGATAACCCTGTGGACAGCAATGCTGACAGAGACTGATAACCCTGTGGACATCAATGCTGACAGAGACTGATAACCCTATGGACATCAACGCTGACAGAGACTGATAACCCTGTGGACATCAACGCTGACAGAGACTGATAACCCTGTGGACATCAACGCTGACAGAGACTGATAACCCTGTGGACATCAATGCTGACAGAGACTGATAACCCTGTGGATGCTGACAGAGACTGATAACCCTATGGACAGCAATGCTGACAGAGACTGATAACCCTGTGGACATCAACGCTGACAGAGACTGATAACCCTGTGGACATCAACGCTGACAGAGACTGATAACCCTGTGGATGCTGACAGAGACTGATAACCCTGTGGACATCAACGCTGACAGAGACTGATAACCCTGTGGACATCAACGCTGACAGAGACTGATAACCCTGTGGACATCAACGCTGACAGAGACTGATAACCCTGTGGACAGCAATGCTGACAGAGACTGATAACCCTGTGGACATCAATGCTGACAGAGACTGATAACCCTATGGACATCAACGCTGACAGAGACTGATAACCCTGTGGACATCAACGCTGACAGAGACTGATAACCCTGTGGACATCAACGCTGACAGAGACTGATAACCCTGTGGACATCAATGCTGACAGAGACTGATAACCCTGTGGATGCTGACAGAGACTGATAACCCTGTGGACATCAATACTGACAGAGACTGATAACCCTGTGGACATCAACGCTGACAGAGACTGATAACCCTGTGGACATCAACGCTGACAGAGACTGATAACCCTGTGGATGCTGACAGAGACTGATAACCCTGTGGACATCAATACTGACAGAGACTGATAACCCTGTGGATGCTGACAGAGACTGATAACCCTGTGGACATCAATACTGACAGAGACTGATAACCATGTGGACATCAACGCTGACAGAGACTGATAACCCTGTGGACATCAACGCTGACAGAGACTGATAACCCTGTGGACATCAATGCTGACAGAGACTGATAACCCTGTGGATGCTGACAGAGACTGATAACCCTGTGGACATCAACGCTGACAGAGACTGATAACCCTGTGGACATCAACGCTGTAACTGTCTCTGAAGTAGACCATCATATATAGCAGGTAGTGAAAGTCCAGTCAGATGTTTTGGCCGTTCTCTATGAGGTGATGGTGATGACTTCCTATTTGGGATGATAAAGCTGTCTCCTGTCTCTTATCCAGAGCTTGCTGTCCGTTACTCTGCAGGTTAACATAAACGACCGTGGAGTACAGATGTCAATGATAACACTAATTAACCACTAGAAACCTCCCAGCGTGTCACGCTGGCGACCTGCGTTGAAGTCCAGCAATGTGTTGTGGGGTCTTGATGATCTGTGTTTTCTGTTAAACTACTCCTTGGTTCACCAGTCATCCAACACACGTACCAAGGACCGTATATATCAAGTGTCTCACAGATGGAGTGTTGGTCTAGGATCAGTTTCTATCAGAGATGGAGTGTTGGTCTAGGATCAGTTTCCATCCTCAGAGATGGAGTGTTGGTCTAGTATCAGTTTCTATCAGAGATGGAGTGTTGGTCTAGGATCAGTTTCTATCAGAGATGGAGTGTTGATCTAGGAACAGTTTCCATCCTCAGAGATGGAGTGTTGGTCTAGGATCAGTTTCTATCAGAGATGGAGTGTTGGTCTAGGATCAGTTTCTATCAGAGATGGAGTGTTGATCTAGGATCAGTTTCCGTCCTCAGAGATGGAGTGTTGGTCTAGTATCAGTTTCTATCCGAGATGGAGTGTTGGTCTAGGATCAGTTTCTATCAGAGATGGAGTGTTGATCTAGGATCAGTTTCCATCCTCAGAGATGGCGTGTTGGTCTAGTATCAGTTTCTATCCGAGATGGAGTGTTGGTCTAGGATCAGTTTCTATCAGAGATGGAGTGTTGATCTAGGATCAGTTTCCATCCTCAGAGATGGCGTGTTGGTCTAGGATCAGTTTCTATCAGAGATGGAGTGTTGATCTAGGATCAGTTTCCATCCTCAGAGATGGAGTGTTGATCTAGGATCAGTTTCTATCCTCAGAGATGGAGTGTTGATCTAGGATCAGTTTCCATCCTCAAAGATGGAGTGTTGATCTAGGATCAGTTTCCATCCTCAGAGATGGAGAGTTGGTCTAGGATCAGTTTCTATCAGAGATGGAGTGTTGGTCTAGGATCAGTTTCTATCACAGATAGAGTGTTGGTCTAGGATCAGTTTCCATCCTCAGAGATGGTGTGTTGGTCTAGGATCAGTTTCCATCCTCAGAGATGGAGTGTTGGTCTAGGATCAGTTTCTATCAGAGATGGAGTGTTGAACTAGGATAATTTTTTAACTTATTCATTGTGATCTAAATGGCAGAACTGTTCCTAGATCAGCTCTGCTGCTCTGGGAAGCTTGATATATAAGGCCCCTGACAGCTGTACACGTGGTTTTCCAACGCCTTAGTTTTGATGGAAAACACTGCACGTCCTCTCCTGTCTAGGCCTGCTTGGTCTGAGACTGTTCCTCCTCCCTCCCACACCTTTTCACCCTGGCCTTCTCATCATCTAGTACAAATGTCTGGAATAAAAAGCATATTTTCATCAGGGATCACATTACCTTTATCCATCTGTATGCCTGCAGCCTCCCAAGACCCAGTCTGATCCTGACTTTATCACTTCACAGGAGCTGTGTGGAGGGGAGC
>NC_048585.1:3485617-3488117 GCF_013265735.2 Oncorhynchus mykiss
TGTGTTGAATCACCAGCCATTCCACATCTTTTATCTTATACGTTAAGGGTCCTATCTAATGCTACAGAATAGAGGATAGAGAATAGAGTATACAATCATCTAGGATCACCATGAAAACACAGACAAGAAAAAAGAAAAAACATAGTAGCATTAAATTCACATTCATATTGATGATTTCCAGTCTCCTCAGATCATTTAAATGTATTACCGGTAGAATGGTAACGCAGACATTTTAAAGGGGCAGTGCAGTAAAAAAATAGATTTACTTGATATTTCCACACCCTGAGGTAGAATGAACACTCAAATAATTGTGAAAATAGTTAGGTTTCCGTTAACTTGTCTGGTAATGTTTTTTTGTCAACGTTTAGAATGGTGCATAGCACCATTAGCCCGGTGCGGTACATTCCAGCTCCTCGTATCGGCCGGGCTAGAGTGGGCATCGAGCCAGGTGCCATGAAGCCAGCTCTACGCATCTGGTCTCCAGTGCGTCTCCTTGGGCCGGCGTACATGGCACCAGCCTTATGCATGGTGTCCCCGGTTCGCCAGCACAGCCCAGTGCGGGCTATTCCACCCCGCCACACTGGCCTGGCTACGGGGAGCATTCAACCAGGTAAGGTTGGGCAGGTTCGGTGCTCAAGAGCTCCAGTGCGCCTGCACGGTCCGGTCTACCCAGTGCCACCTCCACGCACCAGCCCCCCGCACCAGGCTGTCTCTCCGTCTTCTGCCTACAGGTGTTCCCGCCTGTCCAGCGCTGCTGGAGTCTCCCGTCTGTCCTGAGCCGGCAGAGTCTCCTGTCTGTCCTGAGCCGCCAGAGTCTCCCGTCTGTTCTGAGCCGCCAGAGCCACCAGTCTGTTCTGAGCCGCCAGAGCCGCCAGTCTGTCCTGAGCCGCCAGAGTCGCCAGTCTGTACTGAGCCGCCAGAGCCGCCAGTCAGCCAGGAGCCGCCAGTTACCATGCTGCGCATTGGTCCTCCGATCCTTCTCGCTTATCCTCCTCAGAAGAGGAGGAGGAATGCCGTTACAATCTTTAGGAAAAGGAATCCTCATCTGCCGTTTCCATTACGAATGTCACAAAACAATTAATTAAATCACGACACTTCTTCTGTCAAATTAACCTGTGTCAATGGAGACCTGCCTAGTGTTGATAATACCATTTTTTGTGTAAGAGCTGTTTGAAGAAAATCATGGAATATCTGCCTGTTCAGGTGGGATGGAGTTTTTGTCCCCGATCATGACATCACAATCTTCATCTGATTATTCTGACCAATGACCAGCCATCTTTTATTTGCATGTGTATCCTCCTACTTTGAAAGGGGTAAGCGGGGTAGGCTATAGAGTCTAGACGATCCCGGTCCACCAATCAGGGATGTGTATGCAAATATGTTTGCATTTTTTTTTTTATCGATACGCCCACACGATCAGACTGAGCATTTCAATGGCAAAAGAACGCTTGTGTTAAACGATTACAAAATATATGTGGAGTTATTTTCATGAAACGAACATAATAGTGATGATTTTAAAGCACAATGAAAAGACTGTATGGGAGCTTTAAAGAGACAAGTGGGGCAGTTACAGAACAGAGTTTTTAAAGAGACGAGTGGGGCAGTTACAGAACAGAGTCTTTAAAGAGACAAGTGGGGCAGTTACAGAACAGAGTCTTTAAAGAGACAAGTGGGGCAGTTACAGAACAGAGTCTTTAAAGAGACAAGTGGGGCAGTTACAGAACAGAGTTTTTAAAGAGACAAGTGGGGCAGTTACAGAACAGAGTCTTTAAAGAGACAAGTGGGGCAGTTACAGAACAGAGTCTTTAAAGAGACAAGTGGGGCAGTTACAGAACAGAGTCTTTAAAGAGAAGTGGGGCAGTTACAGAACAGAGTCTTTAAAGAGACAAGTGGGGCAGTTACAGAACAGAGTCTTTAAAGAGACAAGTGGGGCAGTTACAGAACAGAGTCTTTAAAGAGACAAGTGGGGCAGTTACAGAACAGAGTCTTTAAAGAGACAAGTGGGGCAGTTACAGAACAGAGTCTTTAAAGAGACAAGTGGGGCAGTTACAGAACAGAGTCTTTAAAGAGACAAGTGGGGCAGTTACAGAACAGAGTCTTTAAAGAGACAAGTGGGGCAGTTACAGAACAGAGTCTTTAAAGAGACAAGTGGGGCAGTTACAGAACAGAGTTTTTAAAGAGACAAGTGGGGCAGTTACAGAACAGAGTCTTTAAAGAGACAAGTGGGGCAGTTACAGAACAGAGTCTTTAAAGAGACAAGTGGGGCAGTTACAGAACAGAGTCTTTAAAGAGACAAGTGGGGCAGTTACGGAACAGAGTTTTTAAAGAGACAAGTGGGGCAGTTACAGAACAGAGTCTTTAAAGAGACAAGTGGGGCAGTTACAGAACAGAGTCTTTAAAGAGACAAGTGGGGCAGTTACAGAACAGAGTCTTTAAAGAGACAAGTGGGGCAGTTACAGAACAGAGTCTTTAAAGAGACAAGTGGGGCAGTTACAGAACA
>NC_048585.1:3493117-3533117 GCF_013265735.2 Oncorhynchus mykiss
CACAATAAATCCATGTAATATAGTCTACCTACACCATCACAATAATTCCATGTAATATAGTCTACCTACACCATCACAATAAATCCATGTAATATAGCCTACACCATCACAATAAATCCATGTAATATAGTCTACCTACACCATCACAATAAATCCATGTAATATAGTCTACCTACACCATCACAATAAATCCATGTAATATAGCCTACACCATCACAATAAATCCATGTAATATAGTCTACACCATCACAATAAATCTATGTAATATAGCCTACACCATCACAATAAATCCATGTAATATAGTCTACCTACACCATCACAATAAATCCATGTAATATAGCCTACACCATCACAATAAATCCATGTAATATAGTCTACACCATCACAATAAATCTATGTAATATAGCCTACACCATCACAATAAATCCATGTAATATAGTCTACCTACACCATCACAATAAATCCATGTAATATAGCCTACACCATCACAATAAATCCATGTAATATAGTCTACCTACACCATCACAATAAATCCATGTAATATAGTCTACACCATCACAATAAATCCATGTAATATAGTCTACCTACACCATCACAATAAATCCATGTAATATAGTCTACACCATCACAATAAATCCATGTAATATAGTCTACACCATCACAATAAATCCATGTAATATAGTCTACACCATCACAATAAATCCATGTAATATAGTCTACCTACACCATCACAATAAATCCATGTAATATAGTCTACCTACACCATCACAATAAATCCATGTAATATAGCCTACACCTTCACAATAAATCCATGCAATATAGTCTACACCATCACAATAAATCCATGTAATATAGCCTACACCATCACAATACATCCATGTAATATAGCCTACACCATCACAATACATCCATGTAATATAGTCTACACCATCACAATAAATCCATGTAATATAGTCTACACCATCACAATAAATCCATGTAATATAGTCTACACCATCACAATAAATCCATGTAATATAGTCTACCTACACCATCCCAATAAATCCATGTAATATAGTCTACACCATCACAATAAATCCATGTAATATTGTCTACACCATCACAATAAATCCATGTAATATTGTCTACACCATCACAATAAATCCATGTAATATTGTCTACACCATCACAATAAATCCATGTAATATAGCCTACCTACACCATCCCAATAAATCCATTATTTATGTTTAACAAGTGTAAAGAAACATTTTGATATGAAGAAAATGTAGAATAGCATATTCTGAGTCGTCCTTATGTTTGGTCCTGATCTGGCTATGCCATATGGCTGTGGGCAACACTAGTTCATTTAGCAGACAAGATTTGTGTATATTTCCCATGGCATTATTTTGTATTATTTGATTGTATGAAGAACACAATTGAAAATAAATAAACTAGAAAGGATATTTTTTTACCAAATTATTTCTGAGGGAATGTGCACATGACGCTATTCTGTGTTTTTTAACAAATAAAAAGGTTCTCCTATATGCTTCATGTAAAGTTATTCGTGTAACTTAGTTACAGACGTTAAACTGTATGTTTTAATGTCTAATACTTTCTAAAGCTGCATGATGCGACTCTAATGATGATTTGAATAAAGTCTCATGAAAGGTTTCTTACGCAGGCTGCACACACCTCATCAGTCTCTCAATTTGGCTGCACACACCTCATCAGTCTCTCAATGTGGCTGCACACACCTCATCAGTCTCTCAATTTGGCTGCACACACCTCATCAGTCTCTCAATTTGGCTGCACACACCTCATCAGTCTCTCAATTTGGCTGCACACACCTCATCAGTCTCTCAATTTGGCTGCACACTCCTCATCAGTCTCTTAATTTGGCTGCACACACCTCATCAGTCTCTCAATTTGGCTGCACACTCCTCATCAGTCTCTCAATTTGGCTGCACACACCTCATCAGTCTCTCAATTTGGCTGCACACACCTCATCATTCTCTCAATTTGGCTGCACACACCTCATCAGTCTCTCAATGTGGCTGCACACACCTCATCAGTCTCTCAATTTGGCTGCACACACCTCATCAGTCTCTCAATTTGGCTGCACACACCTCTTCAGTCTCTCAATTTGGCTGCACACACCTCATCAGTCTCTCAATTTGGCTGCACACACCTCATCAGTCTCTCAATTTGGCTGCACACACCGCATCAGTCTCTCAATTTGGCTGCACACACCTCATCAGTCTCTCAATTTAGCTGCACACACCTCATCATTCTCTCAATTTGGCTGCACACACCTCATCAGTCTCTCAATTTGGCTGCACACTCCTCATCAGTCTCTCAATTTGGCTGCACACACCTCATCAGTCTCTCAATTTTGCTGCACACTCCTCATCAGTCTCTCAATTTGGCTGCACACACCTCATCAGTCTCTCAATTTGGCTGCACACACCTCATCAGTCTCTCAATTTGGCTGCACACCTCATCATTATCTCAATTTGGCTGCACACACCTCATCAGTCTCTCAATTTGGCTGCACACCTCATCAGTCTCTCAATTTGGCTGCACACACCTCATCAGTCTCTCAATTTGGCTGCACACACCTCATCAGTCTCTCAATTTGGCTGCACACACCTCATCAGTCTCTCAATTTGGCTGCACACACCTCATCATTCTCTCAATTTGGCTGCACACACCTCATCAGTCTCTCAATTTGGCTGCACACACCTCATCAGTCTCTCAATTTGGCTGCACACACCTCATCAGTCTCTCAATTTGGCTGCACACACCTCATCAGTCTCTCAATTTGGCTGCACACACCTCATCAGTCTCTCAATTTGGCTGCACACACCTCATCAGTCTCTCAATTTGGCTGCACACTCCTCATCAGTCTCTCAATTTGGCTGCACACACCTCATCCGTCTTTCAATTTGGCTGCACACACCTCATCAGTCTCTCAATTTGGCTGCACACTCCTCATCAGTCTCTCAATTTGGCTGCACACACCTCATCAGTCTCTCAATTTGGCTTCACACATCTCATCAGTCTCTCAATGTGGCTGCACACACCTCATCAGTCTCTCAATTTGGCTGCACACACCTCATCATTCTCTCAATTTGGCTGCACAAACCTCATCAGTCTCTCAATTTGGCTGCACACACCTCATCAGTCTCTCAATTTGGCTGCACACACCTCATCAGTCTCTCAATTTGGCTGCACACACCTCATCAGTCTCTCAATTTGGCTGCACACACCTCATCAGTCTCTCAATGTGGCTGCACACACCTCATCAGTCTCTCAATTTGGCTGCACACACCTCATCAGTCTCTCAATTTGGCTGCACACACCTCATCAGTCTCTCAATTTGGCTGCACACACCTCATCAGTCTCTCAATTTGGCTGCACACACCTCATCAGTCTCTCAATTTGGCTGCACACACCTCATCAGTCTCTCAATTTGGCTGCACACACCTCATCAGTCTCTCAATTTGGCTGCACACACCTCACCCGTCTCTCAATTTGGCTGCACACACCTCATCATTCTCTCAATTTGGCTGCACACACCTCATCAGTCTCTCATTCACAATTTGACAAACACTGGATAATATTCTCACCCATCAGAATATACTCAATTTAATCTGGTCTTTATTTTTATTTATTTGTACTATTTTCTACATTGTATAATAATAGTGAAGACATCACAACTATGAAATAACACATATGGAATCATGTAGTAACCAAAAAATGTGTTAAACAAATCAAAATATATTTTAGATTCTAGAGTATCCATCCTTTGTTTCTTTACTGCTTGTATCTTCTCACGTATTCCACCAGGTTGCTCAGAGATTATTCTAATGGGGGTGGATCACTATTACAGATATGATTCTAATGGGGGTGGAGCATTATTACAGATATGATTCTAATGGGGGTGGTTCATTATTACAGATATGATTCTAATGGGAGTGGATCATTATTACAGATATGATTCTAATGGGAGTGGATCATTATTACAGAGATGATTCTAATGGGGGTGGATCACTATTACAGATATGATTCTAATGGGGGTGGAGCATTATTACAGATATGATTCTAATGGGAGAGGATCACTATTACAGATATGATTCTAATGGGGGTGGAGCATTATTACAGAAATGATTCTAATGGGAGTGAATCATTATTACAGATATGATTCTAATGGGGGTGGATCATTATTACAGATATGATTCTAATGGGAGTGGATCATTATTACAGATATGATTCTAATGGGAGTGGATCATTATTACAGATATGATTCTAATGGGGGTGGATCACTATTACAGATATGATTCTAATGGGGGTGGAGCATTATTACAGATATGATTCTAATGGGAGAGGATCATTATTACAGATATGATTCTAATGGGGGTGGATCATTATTACAGATATGATTCTAATGGGAGTGGATCATTATTACAGATATGATTCTAATGGGGGTGGATCATTATTACAGATATGATTCTAATGGGGGTGGAGCATTATTACAGAAATGATTCTAATGGGGGTGGTTCATTATTACAGATATGATTCTAATGGGAGTGGATCATTATTACAGATATGATTCTAATGGGAGTGGATCATTATTACAGATATGATTCTAATGGGGGTGGATACCTATTACAGATATGATTCTAATGGGAGAGGATCATTATTACAGATATGATTCTAATGGGGGTGGAGCATTATTACAGATATGATTCTAATGGGAGTGGATCATTATTACAGATATGATTCTAATGGGAGTGGATCATTATTACAGATATGATTCTAATGGGGGTGAATCATTATTACAGATATGATTCTAATGGGAGTGGATCATTATTACAGATATGATTCTAATGGGAGTGGATCATTATTACAGATATGATTCTAATGGGGATGGATCATTATTACAGATATGATTCTAATGGGAGTGGATCATTATTACAGATATGATTCTAATGGGAGTGGATCATTATTACAGATATGATTCTAATGGGAGTGGATCCTTATTACAGATATGATTCTAATGGGGGTGGATCATTATTACAGATATGATTCTAATGGGAGTGGATCATTATTACAGAAATGATTCTAATGGGGGCGGATCATTATTACAGATATGATTCTAATGGGAGTGGATCCTTATTACAGATATGATTCTAATGGGAGTGGATCATTATTACAGATATGATTCTAATGGGAGTGGATCATTATTACAGACATGATTCTAATGGGAGTGGATCATTATTACAGATATGATTCTAATGGGGGTGGATCATTATTACAGATATGATTCTGATGGGAGTGGATCATTATTACAGATATGATTCTAATGGGGGTGGGTATTTTTCAGGACTCAATCGAGGGGGAAGAGGATACCCTCAATGGTCCAATAGGGGTCAGCAGCAGGGGTCAGGGGTCAGCAGCAGGGGTCAGGGGTCAGCAGTAGCCACGCGGACGTGGCAGAAGTGTCAGAGGGGCAAGAAGAGTGAGGCTGCTATTGGACAGGCAGTCAGAATGCCTGAGTGTGATCAACCTTTCTTCACGTCCCATCACCACTACATGTGAGTTGGCCTTGAGTAAAGGCTTATCTGTCATCACCACTACATGTGAGTTGGCCTTGAGTAAGGGCTTATCTGTCATCACCACTACATGTGAGTTGGCCTTGAGTAAGGGCTTATCTGTCATCACCACTACATGTGAGTTGGCCTTGAGTAAGGGCTTATCTGTCATCACCACTACATGTGAGTTGGCCTTGAGTAAAGGCTTATCTGTCATCACCACTACATGTGAGTTGGCCTTGAGTAAGGGCTTATCTGTCATCACCACTACATGTGAGTTGGCCTTGAGTAAGGGCTTATCTATCATCACCACTACATGTGAGTTGGCCTTGAGTAAGGGCTTATCTGTCATCACCACTACATGTGAGTTGGCCTTGAGTAAGGGCTTATATGTCATCACCACTACATGTGAGTTGGCCTTGACTAAAGGCTTATCTGTCATCACCACTACATGTGAGTTGGCCTTGAGTCAAGGCTTATCTGTCATCACCACTACATGTGAGTTGGCCTTGAGTAAAGGCTTATCTGTCATCACCACTACATGTGAGTTGGCCTTGAGTAAAGGCTTATCTGTCATCACCACTACATGTGAGTTGGCCTTGAGTAAAGGCTTATCTGTCATCCCCACTACATGTGAGTTGGCCTTGAGTAAGGGCTTATATGTCATCACCACTACATGTGAGTTGGCCTTGAGTAAGGGCTTATCTGTCATCACCACTACATGTGAGTTGGCCTTGAGTAAAGGCTTATCTGTCATCACCACTACATGTGAGTTGGCCTTGAGTAAAGGCTTATCTGTCATCACCACTACATGTGAGTTGGCCTTGAGTAAAGGCTTATCTGTCATCCCCACTACATGTGAGTTGGTCTTGAGTAAGGGCTTATCTGTCATCCCCACTACATGTGAGTTGGCCTTGAGTAAAGGCTTATCTGTCATCACCACTACATGTGAGTTGGCCTTGAGTAAAGGCTTATCTGTCATCCCCACTACATGTGAGTTGGCCTTGAGTAAGGGCTTATCTGTCATCACCACTACATGTGAGTTGGCCTTGAGTAAAGGCTTATCTGTCATCCCCACTACATGTGAGTTGGCCTTGAGTAAGGGCTTATCTGTCATCCCCACTACATGTGAGTTGGCCTTGAGTAAAGGCTTATCTGTCATCACCACTACATGTGAGTTGGCCTTGAGTAAAGGCTTATCTGTCATCACCACTACATGTGAGTTGGCCTTGAGTAAAGGCTTATCTGTCATCCCCACTACATGTGAGTTGGCCTTGAGTAAAGGCTTATCTGTCATCACCACTACATGTGAGTTGGCCTTGAGTCAAGGCTTATCTGTCATCACCACTACATGTGAGTTGGCCTTGAGTAAAGGCTTATCTGTCATCACCACTACATGTGAGTTGGCCTTGAGTAAGGGCTTATCTGTCATCCCCACTACATGTGAGTTGGCCTTGAGTAAAGGCTTATCTGTCATCCCCACTACATGTGAGTTGGTCTTGAGTAAGGGCTTATCTGTCATCACCACTACATGTGAGTTGGCCTTGAGTAAGGGCTTATCTGTCATCCCCACTACATGTGAGTTGGCCTTGAGTAAGGGCTTATCTGTCATCCCCACTACATGTGAGTTGGCCTTGAGTAAGGGCTTATCTGTCATCCCCACTACATGTGAGTTGGCCTTGAGTAAGGGCTTATCTGTCATCCCCATTGCATCACATCATGATTTTGACACTACAATAGAGTTTGAGAAATGATTTGGTACATTGAGACTTAGGGAGTTCTTCTGCCCCATAAATGTGGATCTGTCAAGTATGGGTAAGACGAGTGTTCAGGCTATGGGTGATACAATAGAGAATGGCATTTCCCACAGAACGAATACCCCTATTGGGATCCAAATCCCACATTTTGTTCCGCCTAGATACAGAAATCCTTCCCTAGACACATACTGCAGATTGGTGGGGAAAAAAGATGTGTCCCAGATTCTGAATGAGAAAGGAGACTACAGAGTCTACAATAATCTCCCTAAAGAACAGAGACGAGCATTGACTCCACTCTGACAGTGCGTAATGGTGATAAGGCCTGTTGGTAACAGCGATGATTATGTGAATGAGAGCCGGGAAACAACTGAACAACACCGCTTCCTATCAGAAAGATGAGATTCAAAACAAGCTGAAATCTCTTGTTGAAAGTGGAGACATAATGCACAAATAATAGAAGTTCATGAAAGTAGACAATCCAATCAGGACCGTTATTCATGCCTTACCAAAAAAAATCCACCAATGATTGGATAAGCCAACAGGGAGACCTATCGTGGCCTCCATTTGGCTCATTAACTGGAAATATTCCTGCTTTTGTAGCAATATCTTACTAAAACCCAGTGTGTTGTCACCCTCTGCATATGTACACGATTCTACGGACGTGATTAACACCCTCAAGACAATGCAAAATATCAATGGGGAGGCTCTTATGGCTTGCTTTGATGTTGAATCCCTGTATACTAACATCCTGTATATTAACATCCTGTATACTAACATCCTGTATACTAACATCCTGTATACTAACATCCTGTATACTAACATCCCCCATCAGGGAGACCTACGTAGAAGCCATGGCACACTGTCTTAGTCAACGACCCACTGGCACACTGTCTTAGTCAACGACCCACTGGCATACTGTCTTAGTCAACGACCCACTGGCACACTGTCTTAGTCAACGACCCACTGGCACACTGTCTTAGTCAACGACCCACTGGCACACTGTCTTAGTCAACGACCCACTGGCACACTGTCTTAGTCAACGGCCTACTGGCACACTGTCTTAGTCAACGACCCACTGGCACACTGTCTTAGTCAACGACCCACTGGCACACTGTCTTAGTCACCGACCCACTGGCACATTCCCTAGCACTAAGTGTGTTGTTGAACTGGCTGAGATTGTATCTGAACATTAACTCTTTCATGTTTTGAAAATGGCACGTTCATTCAACAGAAGGGAACTGCTATGGGTCGTTCGATCAACAGAAGGGAACTGCTATGGGTCGTTCATTCAACAGAAGGGAACTGCTACGGGTAGTGAAAATGGCGCCGTATTATGCCAATCTGTATGTGGGGTTGTTTTGTTCCTTCTATTCCAGGGCACGGCGGAGGAACTTCATCCATTCCACTCCTTCGTCACCACAAGCCGTGAACATCTGAAATTCACCCTCACCTTCGATACGCATGAAATACGTTTTCTGGACGTTTTGATAAAGAGCGGGGGGGGGGTTGTTTTAGCACGGACCTACATAGGAAGCTAAAGGACAGGAATTCCCTGTTACGCGGAGATAGATTCCACCCTACACCCCCTCAAACAAATTCGCCCTTCACATCAGCCAATACAGTCGCATACGCAGGATTTGTAGTACACGGAGTGACTGTGACAAAGACTGTCTGGATGAGACAGCGGGGTTACCCAGAGGAATGGCTGCATGACGCAAGGGATCGTTGTAACAATATGACCTAGGATGACAGCCTCACTCCCCAAACCACCCAGCCCCCCTGACCAACGAGTTCAATGCTTCCTTCAGTAATGTGGTCTACCTGATCAAGTGTATTTGTGATCTATGCTAATGTAGGTTAGACAAAACGAGCTCTGAAAACAAGAGGATAGCAGATCACAGGAGTAATATCAGGACCCTTCACCAGAGAAACCCTGTGGCTGTGCATTTCATGGGACGCTCATAACAACATCAGCTCTCCGAGCTACATTTATATCAAACATGTTAGGACTCCAGGGGGGGTGGGGGGGGGGGGCTGATCATCTAAAGGCCTGAACTAATAATATGATATATTCCTTACATGAATATGTCACGTTGATTTGTCCTGCCTTCCGTGTCTCCTAAAGGCCTTTTTAAAGTAGTGTACTACATAGGGAATAGGGCTCTGGTTTAAAGTAGTGTACTATATAGGAAATAGGGCTCTGGTCTAAAGTAGTGTACTATGTAGGGAATAGGGCTCTGGTCTAAAGCAGTGTACTATATAGGGAATAGGGTTCTGGTCTAAAGTAGTGCACTATATAGGGAATAGGGCTGTGGTCTAAAGTAGTGCACTATATAGGGAATAGGGCTCTGGTCTAAAGTAGTGCACTATATAAGGAATTGGGCTCTGGTCTAAAGTAGTGCATTATATAGGGAATAGGACTCTGGTCTAAAGTAGCGCACTATATAAGGAATAGGGTTCTGGACTAAAGTAGTGCACTATATAGGGAATAGGGCTCTGGTCTAAAGTAGTGTACTACATAGGGAATAGGGCTCTGGTCTAAAGTAGTGCACTATATAGGGAATAGGGCTCTGGTTTAAAGTAGTTTACTACATAGGGAATAGGGCTCTGGTCTAAAGTAGTGCACTATATAGGGAATAGGGCTCTGGTTTAAAGTAGTGTACAATATAGGAAATAGGGCTCTGGTCTAAAGTAGTGTACTATATAGGGAATAGGGCTCTGGTCTAAAGTATTGCACTATATAGGGAATAGGGCTCTGGTCTAAAGTAGTGTACTATATAGGGAATAGGGCTCTGGTCTAAAGCAGTGTACTATATAGGGAATAGGGTTCTGGTCTAAAGTAGTGCACTATATAGGGAATAGGGCTCTGGTCTAAAGTAGTGCATTATATAGGGAATAGGGCTCTGGTCTAAAGTAGTGTACTATATAGGGAATAGGACTCTGGTCTAAAGTATTGCACTATATAGGGAATAGGGCTCTGGTCTAAAGTAGTGCATTATATAGGGAATAGGGCTCTGGTCTAAAGTAGTGTACTATATAGGGAATAGGGTTCTGGTCTAAAGTAGTGCACTATATAGGGAATTGGGCTCTGGTCTAAAGTAGTGCATTATATGGGGAATAGGGTTCTGGTCTAAAGTAGTGCACTATATAGGGAATAGGGCTCTGGTCTAAAGTAGTGCACTATATAGGGAATTGGGCTCTGGTCTAAAGTAGTGCACTATATAGGGAATAGGGCTCTGGTCTAAAGTAGTGTACTATATAAGGAATAGGGCTCTGGTCTAAAGTAGTGCACTATATAGGGAATAGGGCTCTGGTCTAAAGTAGTGTACTATATAGGGAATAGGGCTCTGGTCTAAAGTAGTGCACTATATAGGGAATAGGGCTCTGGTCTAAAGTATTGCACTATATAGGGAATAGGGCTCTGGTCTAAAGTAGTGCACTATATAGGGAATATGGCTCTGGTCTAAAGTAGTGCACTATATAGGGAATAGGGCTCTGGTCTAAAGTAGTGCACTATATAAGGAATTGGGCTCTGGTCTAAAGTAGTGCATTATATAGGGAATAGGGTTCTGGTCTAAAGTAGTGCACTATATAGGGAATAGGGCCCTGGTCTAAAGTAGTGCATTATATAGGGAATAGGGCTCTGGTCTGAAGTAGTGTACTATATAGGGAATAGGACTCTGGTCTAAAGTATTGCACTATATAGGGAATAGGGCTCTGGTCTAAAGTAGTGCACTATATAGGGAATAGGGCTCTGGTCTAAAGTAGTGTACTATATAGGGAATAGGGTTCTGGTCTAAAGTAGTGCACTATATAGGGAATTGGGCTCTGGTCTAAAGTAGTGCATTATATGGGGAATAGGGTTCTGGTCTAAAGTAGTGCACTATATAGGGAATAGGGCTCTGGTCTAAAGTAGTGCACTATATAGGGAATTGGGCTCTGGTCTAAAGTAGTGCACTATATAGGGAATAGGGCTCTGGTCTAAAGTAGTGTACTATATAAGGAATAGGGCTCTGGTCTAAAGTAGTGCACTATATAGGGAATAGGGCTCTGGTCTAAAGTAGTGTACTATATAGGGAATAGGGCTCTGGTCTAAAGTAGTGCACTATATAGGGAATAGGGCTCTGGTCTAAAGTATTGCACTATATAGGGAATAGGGCTCTGGTCTAAAGTAGTGCACTATATAGGGAATATGGCTCTGGTCTAAAGTAGTGCACTATATAGGGAATAGGGCTCTGGTCTAAAGTAGTGCACTATATAAGGAATTGGGCTCTGGTCTAAAGTAGTGCATTATATAGGGAATAGGGCTCTGGTCTAAAGTAGTGCACTATATAGGGAATAGGGCCCTGGTCTAAAGTAGTGCATTATATAGGGAATAGGGCTCTGGTCTAAAGTAGTGTACTATATAGGGAATAGGACTCTGGTCTATAGTATTGCACTATATAGGGAATAGGGCTCTGGTCTAAAGTAGTGCACTATATAGGGAATAGGGCTCTGGTCTAAAGTAGTGTACTATATAGGGAATAGGACTCTGGTCTAAAGTATTGCACTATATAGGGAATAGGGCTCTGGTCTAAAGTATTGCACTATATAGGGAATAGGGCTCTGGTCTAAAGTAGTGGACTATATAGGGAATAGGGCTCTGGTCTAAAGTAGTGCACTATATAGGGAATAGGGCTCTGGTCTAAAGTAGTGCACTGTATAGGGAATAGGGCTCTGGTCTAAAGTAGTGTACTATATAGGGAATAGGGCTCTGGTCTAAAGTATTGCACTATATAGGGAATAGGGCTCTGGTCTAAAGTAGTGCACTATATAGGGAATAGGGCTCTGGTCTAAAGTAGTGCACTATATAGGGAATAGGGCTCTGGTCTAAAGTAGTGCACTATATAGGGAATAGGGCTCTGGTCTAAAGTAGTACACTATATAGGGAATAGGGCTCTGGTCTAAAGTAGTGTACTATATAGGGAATAGGGCTCTGGTCTAAAGTAGTACACTATATAGGGAATAGGGCTCTGGTCTAAAGTAGTGCACTATATCAGTGGTGTTTATTTAAAGAGGAAAATCGTCTTTAGATGATCTGCTTCCTGACAGAACAGTTTGTTGCTCTAATATCTCTCTTGTTCATCAACTATTTATACAATTATATCTATTATCTCCACCCGGGATACACAGAATAGGAACAGAGCAATTTCCTCCTCCCTGAGGGATTGGAACTGAGGCTGTTGTGATTTCTGATTGGCTACTACGTCTGTTTTCTAGGCTGGCCGACAAAGAACAACGGACCTTTATAGCAAAGCAGTGTCGATCACGGCGGGGCTGTGTGTTTGTGTGTGTGTGTGTGTGTGTGTGTTTATGTGTGTGTGTGTGTGTGTGTGTGTGTGTGTGTGTGTGTGTGTGTGTGTGTGTGTGTGTGTGTGTGTGTGTGTGTCTGTGTGTCTGTGTGTGTGTGTGTGTGTGTGTGTGTCTGTATGTCTGTATATCTGTATGTCTGTATGTCTGTGTGTCTGTGTGTGTGTGTGTCTGTGTGTCTGTGTGTGTGTGTGTGTGTGTGTGTGTCTGTATGTCTGTATATCTGTATGTCTGTATGTCTGTGTGTCTGTGTGTGTGTGTGTGTGTGTGTGTGTTTTTATGTGTGTGTGTGTGTCTGTGTGTCTGTGTGTGTGTGTGTGTGTGTGTTGATCGCGGTGGGGTTATGTGTGTGTGTGTGTCTGTCTGTCTGTGTGTGTGTGTGTGTGTGTGTGTTGATCGCGGTGGGGTTATGTGCGTGTGTGTGTGTGTGTGTGTGTGTGTGTGTGTGTGTGTGTGTGTGTGTCTGTGTGTCTGTGTGTGTGTGTGTGTGTGTGTGTGTTGATCGCGGTGGGGTTATGTGTGTGTGTGTGTGTGTGTGTGTGTGTGTGTGTGTGTGTGTCTGTGTCTCTGTGTGTCTGTGTGTCTGTTTGTCTGTGTGTGTGTGTGTGTGTGTGTGTGTGTGTGTGTGTGTGTTGATCGCGGTGAGGTTATGTGTGTGTTGATCACGGCAGGGTTGTGTGTGTGTGTGTGTGCCGATCGCGGCGGGGTTATGTGTGTGTGTGTGCTGATCGTGGCGGGGTTGTGTGTGTGTGTGTATGTGTGTGTGTGTGTGTGCTGATCGCCGCGAGTTTGTGGGTTTGTGTTCAGTATAAAGACAGACCAAATGGAGGCTCAGAAAAGCATGGGATTTGTGATTTCTCTACTAAGCCATGAGAGGGGAATGAGAGAGAGAGGAGAGAAGGACGAGAGAGACAAGTGAGAGGGAGGAGAGAGAGAGGAGAGAGGGAGGAGGGAGAGAGGAAAGAGAGAGGAGAGAGACAGGTGAGAGGGAGGAGAGAGAGAGGAGAGAGGGAGGAGAGAGATAGGAGAGAGAGAGGAGAGAGTGTGGAGAGAGAGAGGAGAGAGGGCGGAGAGAGAGGGGAGAGAGGGAGGAGAGAGAGGAGAGAGGGAGGAGAGAGAGAGGAGAGAGAGGAGAGAGGGAGGAGAGAGAGAGAGGGGAAAGAAAATAAAAGAGAGAGCAGAGATAGGAGAGAGTGTGGAGAGAGAGGAGAGAGTGTGGAGAGAGAGAGGGGAGAGAGGGAGGAGAGAGAGAGGAGAGAGAGGAGAGAGAGAGGAGAGAGGGAGGAGAGAGGGAGGAGAGAGAGAGGAGAGAGAGGAGAGAGAGAGGAGAGAGGGAGGAGAGAGAGAGAGGGGAAAGAAAATAAAAGAGAGAGCAGAGATAGGAGACAGGCAGGCGCCTCATCGCCGCTGGCTCTCCCCACCACATGCTCGTCAGCGAGCTGCGTGCCCTCTGTGCTAGCTAACACGGTTTACCCAGGCACACTGTAATTATGCATCCCATTACCACGGAGACACACACAGACATCTGAGAGGGAAGCATCTGCTGATGCTGGAGAGGAAGCAATGTGGGGTGTTGTTACCATCGGAACGGGGGGGAGAGGTAGGGGTATGGGGTGTTGTTACCATCGGAACGGGGGGGGGGAGAGGTAGGGGTATGGGGTGTTGTTACCATCGGAACGGGGGGGGGGGGGTAGAGGTAGAGGTAGAGGGAGGGGTATGTGGTGTTATTACCATCGGAACGGGGTTGGGGGTACGGTACAGGTAGAGATAGAAGCAGGGGTATGGGGTGATATTACCATCGGAATGGGGGGGTACGGTACAGGTAGAGGTAGAGGGAGGGGTATGGGGTGTTATTACCCTCGGAACGGCGTGTGGGGGGGGGGGCGGGGTACAGTTAGAGCCAAGGGTATACACACACCACGGCTGTGGATGGAGGAATAAGAGGAGAGAGCGGAGGAGCAGCGGAGAGAGAGGAAGGGATCTGGTTTTATATACATCTCATCTGAGACTCGTGAGATGGCTGAGGCACCTGAACCTGGCACAGAGCACGACCCTTTTATTTTCCCACAATAATAACTCTCACAGGTAAAAATATCTGAGGAAGCGACAGATGCGCTCTGTCCCCCAATATCAACTTTCATCACTTCATATTGAAGATGCGTTGTATTCTGACAGAGGGGAATGGGAACAACCTACTCGACGGTTCCTGATATAAATCCAGGTACATCTTCATAATGTACGGCATGAGGTGAGACGGCATACGGTATGATGAGATGGACGACAGTCGTGAGTAAAAGTCGATGTGTTCCTTTATAAAACTGAAAGTGATTGGGGATTCAAAAACATGGCTGTCTCCATAGGGAATGATGGAACGCTGCAGGCTTCCACAACACAACAACAGCTGTCTGATTCATTAATACACCCTGGAGAGGGTCGTAGTAATAACAGCTGTCTGATTCATTAATAAACCCTGGAGAGGGTCGTAGTAATAACAGCTGTCTGATTCATTAATAAACCATGGAGAGGGTCGTAGTAATAACAGCTGTCTGATTCATTAATAAACCCTGGAGAGGGTCGTAGTAATAACAGCTGTCTGATTCATTAATAAACCCTGGAGAGGGTCGTAGTAATAACAGCTGTCTGATTCATTAATAACCCCTGGAGAGGGTCGTAGTAATAACAGCTGTCTGATTCATTAATAAACCCTGGAGAGGGTCGTAGTAATAACAGCTGTCTGATTCATTAATAAACCCTGGAGAGAGTCGTAGTAATAACAGCTGTCTGATTCATTAATAAACCTTGGAGAGGGACGTAGTAAGAACAGCTGTCTGATTCATTAATAAACCCTGGAGAGGGTCGTAGTAATAACAGCTGTCTGATTCATTAATAACCCCTGGAGAGGGTCGTAGTAATAACAGCTGTCTGATTCATTAATAAACCCTGGAGAGGGTCGTAGTAATAACAGCTGTCTGATCCATTAATAAACCCTGGAGAGGGTCGTAGTAATAACAGCTGTCTGATTCATTAATAAACCCTGGAGAGGGTCTGTTAAGTATTAATAACAGCTGTCTGATTCATTAATAAACCCTGGAGAGGGTAGTAGTAATAACAGCTGTCTGATTCATTAATAACCCTTGGAGAGGGTCGTAGTAATAACAGCTGTCTGATTCATTAATAAACCCTGGAGAGGGTCGTAGTAATAACAGCTGTCTGATTCATTAATAAACCCTGGAGAGGGTCGTAGTAATAACAGCTGTCTGATTCATTAATAAACCCTGGAGAGGGTCGTAGTAATAACAGCTGTCTGACTCATTAATAAACCCTGGAGAGGGTCTGTTAAGTATTAATAATAGCTGTCTGATTCGTTAATAAACCCTGGAGAGGGTCGTAGTAATAACAGCTGTCTGATCCATTAATAAACCCTGGAGAGGGTCGTAGTAATAACAGCTGTCTGACTCATTAAGAAACCCTGGAGAGGGTCGTAGTAATAACAGCTGTCTGACTCATAAATAAACCCTGGAGAGGGTCGTAGTAATAACAGCTGTCTGACTCATTAATAAACCCTGGAGAGGGTCGTAGTAATAACAGCTGTCTGACTCATTAATAAACCCTGGAGAGGGTCGTAGTAATAACAGCTGTCTGATCCATTAATAAACCCTGGAGAGGGTTGTAGTAATAACAGCTGTCTGATTCATTAATAAACCCTGGAGAAGGTCGTAGTAATAACAGCTGTCTGATCCATTAATAAACCCTGGAGAGGGTCGTAGTAATAACAGCTGTCTGATTCATTAATAAACCCTGTAGAGGGTCGTAGTAATAACAGCTGTCTGATTCATTAATAAACCCTGTAGAGGGTCGTAGTAATAACAGCTGTCTGATTCATTAATAAACCCCTGGAGAGGGTCGTAGTAATAACAGCTGTCTGATTCATTAATAAACCCTGGAGAGGGTCGTAGTAATAACAGCTGTCTGATTCATTAATAAACCCTGGAGAGGGTCGTAGTAATAACAGCTGTCTGATTCATTAATAAACCCTGGAGAGGGTCGTAGAATTAACAGCTGTCTGATTCATTAATAAACCCTGGAGAGGGTCGTAGTAATAACAGCTGTCTGATTCATTAATAAACCCTGGAGAGGGTCGTAGTAATAACAGCTGTCTGATTCATTAATAAACCCTGGAGAGGGTCGTAGTAATAACAGCTGTCTGATTCATTAATAAACCCTGGAGAGGGTCGTAGTAATAACAGCTGTCTGATTCATTAATAAACCCTGGAGAGGGTCGTAGTAATAACAGCTGTCTGATTCATTAATAAACCCTGGAGAGGGTCGTAGTAATAACAGCTGTCTGATTCATTAATAAACCCTGGAGAGGGTCGTAGTAATAACAGCTGTCTGATTTATTAATAAACCCTGGAGAGGGTCGTAGTAATAACAGCTGTCTGATTCATTAATAAACCCTGGAGAGGGTCGTAGTAATAACAGCTGTCTGATCCATTAATAAACCCTGGAGAGGGTCGTAGTAATAACAGCTGTCTGATTCATTAATAAACCCTGGAGAGGGTCGTAGTAATAACAGCTGTCTGATTCATTAATAAACCCTGGAGAGGGTCGTAGTAATAACAGCTGTCTGATCCAATAATAAACCCTGGAGAGGATCTGTTACGTCGTAATAACAGCTGTCTGATTCATTAATAAACCCTGTAGAGGATCTGTTACGTCGTAATAACAGCTGTCTGATTCATTAATAAACCCTGTAGAGGGTCTGTTACATAGTAATAACAGCTGTCTGATTCATTAATAAACCCTGGATAGGGTCGTAGTAATAACAGCTGTCTGATCCATTAATAAACCCTGGAGAGGATCTGTTTCGTAGTAATAACAGCTGTCTGATTCATTAATAAACCCTGGAGAGGGTCGTAGTAATTACAGCGGTCTGATTCATTAATAAACCCTGGAGAGGGTCGTAGTAATAACAGCTGTCTGATTCAATAATAAACCCTGGAGAGGGTCGTAGTAATAACAGCTGTCTGATTCATTAATAAACCCTGGAGAGGGTCGTAGTAATAACAGCTGTCTGATCCATTAATAAACCCTGGAGAGGGTCGTAGTAATAACAGCTGTCTGACTCATTAATAAACCCTGGAGAGGGTCTGTTAAGTATTAATAACAGCTGTCTGATTCATTAATAAACCCTGGAGAGAGTCGTAGTAATAACAGCTGTCTGATCCATTAATAAACCCTGGAGAGGGTCGTAGTAATAACAGCTGTCTGACTCATTAATAAACCCTGGAGAGGGTCGTAGTAATAACAGCTGTCTGACTCATTAATAAACCCTGGAGAGGGTCGTAGTAATAACAGCTGTCTGATCCATTAATAAACCCTGGAGAGGGTCGTAGTAATAACAGCTGTCTGATTCATTAATAAACCCTGGAGAAGGTCGTAGTAATAACAGCTGTCTGATCCATTAATAAACCCTGGAGAGGGTCGTAGTAATAACAGCTGTCTGATTCATTAATAAACCCTGTAGAGGGTCGTAGTAATAACAGCTGTCTGATTCATTAATAAACCCTGTAGAGGGTCGTAGTAATAACAGCTGTCTGATTCATTAATAAACCCTGGAGAGGGTCGTAGTAATAACAGCTGTCTGATTCATTAATAAACCCTGGAGAGGGTCGTAGTAATAACAGCTGTCTGATTCATTAATAAACCCTGGAGAGGGTCGTAGAATTAACAGCTGTCTGATTCATTAATAAACCCTGGAGAGGGTCGTAGTAATAACAGCTGTCTGATTCATTAATAAACCCTGGAGAGGGTCGTAGTAATAACAGCTGTCTGATTCATTAATAAACCCTGGAGAGGGTCGTAGTAATAACAGCTGTCTGATTCATTAATAAACCCTGGAGAGGGTCGTAGTAATAACAGCTGTCTGATTCATTAATAAACCCTGGAGAGGGTCGTAGTAATAACAGCTGTCTGATTCATTAATAAACCTTGGAGGGGTCGTAGTAATAACAGCTGTCTGATTCATTAATAAACCCTGGAGAGGGTCGTAGTAATAACAGCTGTCTGATTCATTAATAAACCCTGGAGAGGGTCATAGTAATAACAGCTGTCTGATTCATTAATAAACCCTGGAGAGGGTCGTAGTAATAACAGCTGTCTGATTCATTAATAAACCCTGGAGAGGGTCGTAGTAATAACAGCTGTCTGATTCATTAATAAACCCTGGAGAGGGTCGTAGTAATAACAGCTGTCTGACTCATTAATAAACCCTGGAGAGGGTCGTAGTAATAACAGCTGTCTGACTCATTAATAAACCCTGGAGAGGGTCGTAGTAATAACAGCTGTCTGACTCATTAATAAACCCTGGAGAGGGTCGTAGTAATAACAGCTGTCTGATCCATTAATAAACCCTGGAGAGGGTCTTAGTAATAACAGCTGTCTGATTCATTAATAAACCCTGGAGAAGGTCGTAGTAATAACAGCTGTCTGATCCATTAATAAACCCTGGAGAGGGTCGTAGTAATAACAGCTGTCTGATTCATTAATAAACCCTGTAGAGGGTCGTAGTAATAACAGCTGTCTGATTCATTAATAAACCCTGTAGAGGGTCGTAGTAATAACAGCTGTCTGATTCATTAATAAACCCTGGAGAGGGTCGTAGTAATAACAGCTGTCTGATTCATTAATAAACCCTGGAGAGGGTCGTAGTAATAACAGCTGTCTGATTCATTAATAAACCCTGGAGAGGGTCGTAGTAATAACAGCTGTCTGATTCATTAATAAACCCTGGAGAGGGTCGTAGAATTAACAGCTGTCTGATTCATTAATAAACCCTGGAGAGGGTCGTAGTAATAACAGCTGTCTGATTCATTAATAAACCCTGGAGAGGGTCGTAGTAATAACAGCTGTCTGATTTATTAATAAACCCTGGAGAGGGTCGTAGTAATAACAGCTGTCTGATTCATTAATAAACCCTGGAGAGGGTCGTAGTAATAACAGCTGTCTGATTCATTAATAAACCCTGGAGAGGGTCGTAGTAATAACAGCTGTCTGATTCATTAATAAACCCTGGAGAGGGTCGTAGTAATAACAGCTGTCTGATTCATTAATAAACCCTGGAGAGGGTTGTAGTAATAACAGCTGTCTGATTCATTAATAAACCCTGGAGAGGGTCGTAGTAATAACAGCTGTCTGATTCATTAATAAACCCTGGAGAGGGTCGTAGTAATAACAGCTGTCTGATTCATTAATAAACCCTGGAGAGGGTCGTAGTAATAACAGCTGTCTGATTCATTAATAAACCCTGGAGAGGGTCGTAGTAATAACAGCTGTCTGATTCATTAATAAACCCTGGAGAGGGTCGTAGAATTAACAGCTGTCTGATTCATTAATAAACCCTGGAGAGGGTCGTAGTAATAACAGCTGTCTGATTCATTAATAAACCCTGGAGAGGGTCGCAGTAATAACAGCTGTCTGATTCATTAATAAACCCTGGAGAGGGTCGTAGTAATAACAGCTGTCTGATTCATTAATAAACCCTGGAGAGGGTCGTAGTAATAACAGCTGTCTGATTCATTAATAAACCCTGGAGAGGGTCGTAGAATTAACAGCTGTCTGATTCATTAATAAACCCTGGAGAGGGTCGTAGTAATAACAGCTGTCTGATTCATTAATAAACCCTGGAGAGGGTCGTAGGATTAACAGCTGTCTGATTCATTAATAAACCCTGGAGAGGGTCGTAGTAATAACAGCTGTCTGATCCATTAATAAACCCTGGAGAGGGTCGTAGTAATAACAGCTGTCTGATTCATTAATAATCCCTGGAGAGGGTCGTAGTAATAACAGCAGTCTGATTCATTAATAAACCCTGGAGAGGGTCGTAGTAATAACAGCTGTCTGATCCAATAATAAACCCTGGAGAGGATCTGTTACGTCGTAATAACAGCTGTCTGATTCATTAATAAACCCTGTAGAGGATCTGTTACGTCGTAATAACAGCTGTCTGATTCATTAATAAACCCTGTAGAGGGTCTGTTACATAGTAATAACAGCTGTCTGATTCATTAATAAACCCTGGATAGGGTCGTAGTAATAACAGCTGTCTGATCCATTAATAAACCCTGGAGAGGATCTGTTTCGTAGTAATAACAGCTGTCTGATTCATTAATAAACCCTGTAGAGGGTCGTAGTAATTACAGCTGTCTGATTCATTAATAAACCCTGGAGAGGGTCGTAGTAATAACAGCTGTCTGATTCAATAATAAACCCTGGAGAGGTTCGTAGTAATAACAGCTGTCTGATTCATTAATAAACCCTGGAGAGGGTCGTAGTAATAACAGCTGTCTGATTCATTAATAAACCCTGGAGAGGGTCGTAGTAATAACAGCTGTCTGATTCAATAATAATCCCTGGAGAGGGTCGTAGTAATAACAGCTGTCTGATCCATTAATAAACCCTGGAGAGGGTCGTAGTAATAACAGCTGTCTGATCCATTAATAAACCTTGGAGAGGGTCGTAGTAATAACAGCTGTCTGATCCATTAATAAACCCTGGAGAAGGTCGTAGTAATAACAGCTGTCTGATTCATTAATAAACCCTGGAGAGGGTCGTAGTAATAACAGCTGTCTGATTCATTAATAAACCCTGGAGAGGGTCGTAGAATTAACAGCTGTCTGATTCAATAATAAACCCTGGAGAGGGTCGTAGTAATAACAGCTGTCTGATCCATTAATAAACCCTGGAGAGGGTCGTAGTAATAACAGCTGTCTGATCCATTAATAAACCTTGGAGAGGGTCGTAGTAATAACAGCTGTCTGATCCATTAATAAACCCTGGAGAAGGTCGTAGTAATAACAGCTGTCTGATTCATTAATAAACCCTGGAGAGGGTCGTAGTAATAACAGCTGTCTGATTCATTAATAAACCCTGGAGAGGGTCGTAGAATTAACAGCTGTCTGATCCATTAATAAACCCTGGAGAGGGTCGTAGTAATAACAGCTGTCTGATTCATTAATAAACCCTGGAGAGGGTCGTAGTAATAACAGCTGTTTGATTCATTAATAAACCCTGGAGAGGGTCGTAGTAATAACAGCTGTCTGATTCATTAATAAACCCTGGAGAGGGTCTGTTACGTAGTAATAACAGCTGTCTGATCCATTAATAAACCCTGTAGAGGGTCGTAGTAATAACAGCTGTCTGATTCATTAATAAACCCTGGAGAGGGTCGTAGTAATAACAGCTGTCTGATTCATTAATAAACCATGGAGAGGGTCGTAGAATTAACAGCTGTCTGATTCATTAATAAACCCTGGAGAGGGTCTGTCATCTACACACAATAATACAGTGCCTTGCGAAAGTATTCGGCCCCCTTGAACTTAGCGACCTTTTGCCACATTTCAGGCTTCAAACATAAAGATATAAAACTGTATTTTTTTGTGAAGAATCAACAACAAGTGGGACACAATCATGAAGTGGAACGACATTTATTGGATATTTCAAGCTTTTTTAACAAATCAAAAACTGAAAAATAGGGCGTGAGACAAGGCCGAGTATAGCACACAGAGATCTCCGCCATGGCACAACCCAAGGGGGGGCGCCAACCCAGAAAGGAAGATCACATCAGTGACTCAACCCACTCAAGTGACGCACCCTTCCTAGGGACGGCATGAAAGAGCCCCAGTAAGCCAGTGACTCAGCCCCTGTAATAGGGTTAGAGGCAGAGAATCCCTGTGGAAAGAGGGGAACCGGCCAGGGCGGTTCGTTGCTCCAGAGCCTTTCCGTTCACCTTCCCACTCCTGGGCCAGACTACACTCCTCATATGACCCACTGAAGAGATAAGTCTTCAGTAAAGACTTAAAGGTTGAGACCGAGTTTGCGTCTCTCACATGGGTAGGCAGACCATTCCATAAAAATGGAGCTCTATAGGAGAAAGCCCTGCCTCCAGCTGTTTGCTTAGAAATTCTAGGGACAATTAGGAGGCCTGCGTCTTGTGGCCGTAGCGTCACACACACACACTGAACACCAGCAGTAAGTGATGTGTAAGTGATGCTATGGGATTACTGTTATTATGTGAACGTGACAATACCCTCTGAATGACAGGCTGACCTGTATAGACACAGAACAGGGTCAAGTCCAGTAATTATCCCACAACCGAACAGACCATAGTATTAACTGCTCGTTCTTAATTACACCCTGTCATGAGCACAGAACTCGCTGGCTGTGCGTCCTAAAAAACGCCACCCTGTCCCCTATATAGTGCACTACCACAGCCCTATAGGCCCTGGTCAAACGTAGTGCACTGTGTAGAGAACAGGATGCCATTTTGGACCATCCCCCAGCGAGCGGAACACTGGGCGTCACCTTGACAACGAGAGGAGAAAATCACTGTAATTAACGCCACGGAGGAGAAGAATCCACAGAAAACACAGTATTTTAGGAACGTGTTCAACCGTAGACTCAACGGAGAGCGTTGAAGCTCGTCTAGTTGTTCCAGGTGTTTCACACCACATGACCCCCGTGTGTGTGTGTGTGTGTGTGTGTGTGTGTGTGTGTGTGGGGGGGGCGGGGGGGGGGGGTCACTCTTTAATTTATCACAGAGCTTCTCCTTTAAAGATGTGGAGTTACTGATCATTCTCCCTCTTAAAATACTATTTTAAGGAGACGTCGTCTCTGTGCGTTGGCGGTAGTGTAATGTCTTGCATTCTCTTCAGAAAATATAGGACTTTTCTTACAGTCATTCAACATGTGTCTTCCACGTTTGATAAATGTGGATTTATAAGGTCTACATTAGACTTCACATTTAATGCGTTTTACGCTGTTGCTACTCTCTGTTTATCATATATGCACAGTCACTTTAACTATACACTCATGTACATACTACCTCAATTGTCCCGACCAACCAGTGCTCCTGCTCATTGGCTAACCAGGCTATCTGCATTGTGTCCCACCACCCGCCAACCCCTCTTTTAGTCTACTGCTACTCTCTGATCATCATATATGCATAGTCACTTTAACCATATCTACATGTACATACTACCTCAATCAGCCTGACTAACCGGTGTCTGTATGTAGCCTCTCTTCTGTATATAGCCTCTCTACTGTATATAACCTCTCTACTGCATAGAGCCTCTCTACTGTATATAACCTCTACTGTATGTAGCCTCTCTACTGTATATAGCCTCTCTACTGTATATAGCCTCTCTACTGTATATAACCTCTCTACTGCATAGAGCCTCTCTACTGTATATAACCTCTACTGTATGTAGCCTCTCTACTGTATATAGCCTCTCTACTGTATATAGCCTCTCTACTGTATATAACCTCTACTGTATATAACCTCTCTACTGTATAGAGCCTCTCTGCTGTATATAACCTCTCTACTGCATAGACCCTCTCTACTGTATATAGCCTCTCTACTGTATGTAGCCTCTCTACTGTATATAGCCTCTCTACTGTATATAGCCTCTCTACTGTATATAACCTCTACTGTATATAACCTCTCTACTGTATATAGCCTCTCTACTGTATATACCCTCTCTACTGTATATAGCCTCTCTACTGTATATAGTCTCTACTGTATATAGCCTCTACTGTATATAGCCTCTCTACTGTTATAGCCTCTCTACTGTATATAGCCTCTCTACTGTATATACCCTCTCTACTGTATATAACCTCTCTACTGTATATAACCTCTCTACTGTATATAACCTCTCTACTGTATAGAGCCTCTCTACTGTATGTACCCTCTCTACTGTATATAACCTCTCTACTGTATATAGCCTCTCTACTGTATATAGCCTCTCTACTGTATGTAGCCTCTCTACTGTATAGAGCATCTCTACTGTATATAACCTCTCTACTGTATATAGCCTCTCTACTGTATATAACCTGTCTACTGTATATAGCCTCTCTACTGTATATAGTCTCTACTGTATATAGTCTCTACTGTATATAACCTCTCTACTGTATATAACCTCTCTACTGTATATAGTCTCACTACTGTATATAGCCTCTACTGTATATAACCTCTCTACTGTATATAGCCTCTCTACTGTATATAGTCTCACTACTGTATATAGCCTCTACTGTATATAACCTCTCTACTGCATAGAGCATCTCTACTGTATATAACTAACCTCTCTACTGTATGTAGCCTCTCTACTGTATATAGTCTCACTACTGTATATAGCCTCTACTGTATATAACCTCTCTACTGCATAGAGCATCTCTACTGTATATAACTAACCTCTCTACTGTATATAGCCTCTCTACTGTTTTCACTGTCTTTTTACTGTTGTTTTTATTTCTTTACTTACCTATTGTTCACCTAATATATTTTTTGCACTATTGGATAGAGCCTGTAAGTAAGCATTTTACTGTAAGGTCTACTACACCTGTTGTATTCAGCATTTCACTGTAAGGTCTACTACACCTGTTGTATTCAGCGCACGTGACAAATAAACTTTGATTTGATTAATATTTAGATTAAATTCCGATACGCTTTTGAATGTCTGAATTGCAAATGGGGTGACCTACAGTATCTTGTCGTGTGTGACAGATCACGTTTATCTAATCTCTCCCTGGCTGTCTGCTCAGTTCAGTCATGTTCTGTGTCTTTGTAACCTCTGTGATTGACCTCCGTGTCCTGTGTCAGCGCGCACCTCCTGCTTGACACTCGATCTAGTCGAGTATCAGAACGCTCCGTCCAATCATCAACATAACCTGCATCTTCACTCCGTGACGGCATCCCAAATGGCACTCTATGTAGGGAACGTATTTTCAACAGAGTCCTATGGAGGCTGTGGTCAAAAGTATTACACTATACAGTATGTGATCACTCATCCTCACACTACCGTACTGTATAGCACTGTACAACACTGTATCCTCACATCATATCAAATCATCTCGGCTTAGACCCAAATGCCATCCTATTAACTACATTGGGCAATACTTTCATATGGGCCCTGGTCAAAAGGAGTGCACTACATAAAGAATAGGGTGTAATTTGAGACAAGGACATCGTATTATATTGTATCATCCTTGTGATCAAAGTGCCATCGACCAAAGCTATTTTATGACAGTCCTATTTTATAGCCTAGATGTACTGCACCTCTTTCAGAACAGGAACAAGGAAAATAAGCCAGGTAATGGAGTATGGGAGTCCTGAGAGCTTCTGGTTGATAGTCCTCTTTAAACGCTCCTATTCTAAGTTGTGGTATTTAAATCACTCAATAGACCTTTACAGGGAGTAAATGGAACGTTCTGAATTAAATGTTCTACTGTCCTGGTGACGGAACGGAGCAGATCACTCCATATTACTGTCCTGGTGACAGAACGGAGCAGATCACTCCATATTACTGTCCTGGTGACAGAACGGAGCAGATCACTCCATATTACTGTCCTGGTGACGGAACGGAGCAGATCACTCCATATTATTGTCCTGGTGGCGGAACGGAGCAGAACACTCCATATTACTGTCCTGGTGACAGAACGGAGCAGATCACTCCATATTACTGTCCTGTTGTTGGATCGGAGCAGATCACTCCATATTACTGTCCTGGTGGCGGAACGGAGCAGATCACTCCATATTACTGTCCTGGTGGCGGAACGGAGCAGATCACTCCATATTACTGTCCTGGTGACAGAACGGAGCAGATCACTCCATATTATTGTCCTGGTGGCGGAACGGAGCAGAACACTCCATATTACTGTCCTGGTGACAGAACGGAGCAGATCACTCCATATTACTGTCCTGTTGTTGGATCGGAGCAGATCACTCCATATTACTGTCCTGGTGGCGGAACGGAGCAGATCACTCCATATTACTGTCCTGGTGGCGGAACGGAGCAGATCATTCCATATTACTGTCCTGGTGACAGAACAGAGCAGATCACTCCATATTACTGTCCTGGTGACAGAACGGAGCAGATCACCCCATATTACTGTCCTGGTGACAGAACGGAGCAGATCACTCCATATTACTGTCCTGGTGGCGGAACGGAGCAGATCACCCCATATTACTGTCCTGGTGACAGAACGGAGCAGATCACTCCATATTACTGTCCTGGTGGCGGAACGGAGCAGAACACTCCATATTACTGTCCTGGTGACAGAACGGAGCAGATCACTCCATATTACTGTCCTGTTGTTGGAACGGAGCAGATCACTCCATATTACTGTCCTGGTGACAGAACGGAGCAGATCACTCCATATTATTGTCCTGGTGACAGAACGGAGCAGATCACTCCATATTACTGTCCTGGTGGCGGAACGGAGCAGATCACTCCATATTACTGTCCTGGTGGCGGAACGGAGCAGATCATTCCATATTACTGTCCTGGTGACAGAACAGAGCAGATCACTCCATATTACTGTCCTGGTGACAGAACGGAGCAGATCACCCCATATTACTGTCCTGGTGACAGAACGGAGCAGATCACTCCATATTACTGTCCTGGTGGCGGAACGGAGCAGATCACCCCATATTACTGTCCTGGTGACAGAACGGAGCAGATCACTCCATATTACTGTCCTGGTGGCGGAACGGAGCAGATCACTCCATATTACTGTCCTGTTGTTGGAACGGAGCAGATCACTCCATATTACTGTCCTGGTGACAGAACGGAGCAGATCACTCCATATTACTGTCCTGGTGACAGAACGGAGCAGATCACTCCATATTACTGTCCTGGTGACAGAACGGAGCAGATCACTCCATATTACTGTCCTGTTGTTGGAACGGAGCAGATCACTCCATATTACTGTCCTGGTGACAGAACGGAGCAGATTACTCCATATTACTGTCAGTAAAATGTCAAATCAACACGGAGGCTCATTGATCTGGCGGCCCCCAAACACCATTTACTCTGACGAGGAGCTATTATACACAGAACAGAACTCTGTCTAGGAGGTGTTATACACAGAACAGCACTCTGACAAGGAGCTATTAAACACAGAACAGCACTTTGACTCGGAGCTGTTATACACAGAACAACACTCTGACTAGGACCTATCAGGAGCACTAGAGAGCTGTTATACACAGAACTGCACTCTGACTAGGACCTATCAGGAGCACTAGAGAGCTGTTATACACAGAACAACACTCTGACTAGGACCTATCAGGAGCACTAGAGAGCTGTTATACACAGAACTGCACTCTGACTAGGAGCTGTTATACACAGAACAGAACTCTGACTAGGACCTATCAGGAGCACTAGAGAGCTGTTATACACAGAACAGCACACTGACTAGCACCTATCAGGAGCACTAGAGAGCTGTTATACACAGAACAGAACTCTGACTAGGAGGTGTTATACACAGAACATCACTCTGACTAGGAGGTGTTATACACAGAACAGCACTCTGACTAGGAGGTGTTATACACAGAACATAACTCTGACTAGGAGCTGTTATACACAGAACATCACTCTGACTAGGAGGTGTTACACACAGAACAGCACTCTGACTAGGAACTGTTATACACAGAACAGCACACTGACTAGCACCTATCAGGAGCACTAGAGAGCTGTTATACACAGAACAGCACTCTGACTAGGACCTATCAGGAGCACTAGAGAGCTGTTATACACAGAACAGAACTCTGACTAGGAGGTGTTATACACAGAACAGCACTCTGACTAGGAGCTGTTATACACAGAACAGAACTCTGACTAGGAGGTGTTATACACAGAACAGCACACTGACTAGGAGGTGTTATACACAGAACAGAACTCTGACTAGGAGGTGTTATACACAGAACAGAACTCTGACTAGGAGGTGTTATACACAGAACAGTACTCTGACTAGGAGGTGTTATACACAGAACAGAACTCTGACTAGGAGCTGTTACACACAGAACAGCACTATGACTAGGAGCTGTTATACACAGAACAGAACTCTGACTAGGAGGTGTTATACACAGAACAGAACTCTGACTAGGAGGTGTTATACACAGAACAGAACTCTGACTAGGAGGTGTTATACACAGAACAGCACTCTGACTAGGAGGTGTTACACACAGAACATCACTCTGACTAGGACCTATCAGGAGCACTAGAGAGCGTGCTATGGATGTGTTTTGTTTGAGCTCCACTCAATGTTGATGGTAATATGACAAAAGTAAAAGGCTTCATTAAAAGGGGCGCGCTAAACAAGATCATTTGGATAAGACAGAAAACTAACCAATGTCAACATCGAGGAGTTAGCTGAAGATGCTAGCTGCCAAGAGCTCCCCACAGAACCTACTCCAAGTGACCCACTGGCCGCTATAAACTCACTAAGCTAAAAGGTGGACGCAAGGTTGGCTGACATCTCAAAGAGCATTGGGACTTTGTCTGAAACTGTGAAGGCAACCAAGGGCAGGGTGCATGAGGTCGATTTGTCTGAAACTGTGAAGGCAACCAAGGGCAGGGAGCATGAGGTCGAGCAGACGACAGTTGATCATGAGGTCAGGCTACAGGTCATTGAGGAACAGTACACAAAGCTCAAACATTACAACAAAAACACTGAAAACCCGACTGGCAATACTCAAAATACTATAAATACGTTCCAGACGCCCCGAACATCAGAATAACTGGGATCCAGGAGGATACTGAGAAAGGGATACCAACTGAATCTGTATCGGAGCCGATTCCGGCACTGCTGGGGAATGAACACTTCAAAACACCCATCCTGATCGAACCCGCACACAGATCTCAGGCAACGAAGCCGGCCAAGGCCGCGCCACCAAGGCCATTCATCGCACGGCTGCACTGTCCCCAGACCAGGGATCTCATCCTCAAGCTGGCTCGTCAAAAGTTCCCCCTGAGGTAGCTTGGTACAATTTTACTCAGAGCTACTGTATCTCACTCTACAGTATCTCACTCTACAGTATCTCACTCTACAGTATCTCACTCTACTGTATCTCACTCTACTGTATCTCACTCTACAGTATCTCACTCTACAGTATCTCACTCTACAGTGTCTCACTCTACTGTATACCAATCTACAGTATCTCACTCTACAGTATCTCACTCTACAGTATCTCACTCTACAGTATCTCACTCTACAGTGTCTCACTCTACTGTATACCAATCTACAGTATCTCACTCTACAGTATCTCACTCTACAGTATCTCACTCTACAGTATCTCTCTCTACAGTATCTCACTCTACAGTATCTCACTCTACTGTATCTTACTCTACAGTATCTCACTCTACTGTATCTCACTCTACAGTATCTCACTCTACAGTATCTCACTCTACAGTGTCTCACTCTACAGTATATCAATCTACTGTTTCTCAATCTACTGTATATCAACCTACTGTATATCAATCTACTGTAAATCAATCTACTCTATATCACTTGTTGGGGAATAATCAGAATTAGTTGGTAACATAGATGTTTTATATTCATCATATGTGTGTAAGTTACTTCTCATCAGAATGTTATTTTTGTATAATACTGTGGCCGGGTTGCAGTATCTGTTCTATGTCAAGACTAAGTTGCTTGTGCCGGAGAGAGGGGAGAGGTCAAGCGTGTATCTCTTGGCTCCACAATGTCTGTGTGCCAGTCAGTGTGTCTCTGTGATCTTGTCAAGATAAGATGGATTTGATATATGCCTGTTGATATGGAGGATTGGTTTATGGTTCTGAGTTTGAGAAAATAACATGTTTTAGGAGACAAAGCTGAACGATGAATTATGCCAATGCTGTCTTATCCTGTGTGTGTCTTTGCTATAAAGGAACTAAGTTGAAATGTGGAAGGGACTCCCAGAGAATTCATTGATAGACACTGAATTGATCTGAGAGTCACAGGGTTGTGATAGAGCTCATATAATTAAAAGATGGACTTTGATAACTAACTCTGACTTGTGTGGGGTTTGCTCTCATGATTTGGTAAATAGAGGAAAGTTCCACGACACACTCTACTGTATATCACTCTACTGTATATCACTCTACTGTATATCACTCTACTGTATATCACTCTACTGTATCTCACTCTACAGTATATCAATCTACTGTATATCAATCTACTGTATATCACTCTACTGTATATCACGCTACAGTATATCAATCTACTGTTTATCAATATACTGTATATCACTCTACTGTATATCAATCTACTGTATATCAATCTACTGTATATCAATCTACTGTATATCAATCTACAGTATATCACTCTACTGTATATCACGCTACAGTATATCAATCTACTGTTTCTCAATCTACTGTATATCAATCTACTCTATATCAATCTACTGTATATCACTCTACTGTATATCACTCTACTCTATATCAATCTACTGTAAATCAATTGAAATGCGATGCTTCTGATCCACAAACTACGAAACGCTTTCTCACTGAATGTGATCTTCCTAAACGAGACAAGGGGGTAGCGGCTGCACTCGATGCCGGGATAACTTTAGAGGAGATTACTGCAGTGATAGCACAATTTCTAAACAGCAAGGCCTCTGTCCCCGATGGATATGTAATAGAATTCTATAAGAAGTACCGTGCCAGTCTAGCTCCAAATGCCAAACTATCACAAACAATCTATCAGGCTACAGTACTATAGCACTGATCCTGAAAAAAAGATAGAGATTCCATGGAGATGTTGTGTTATCGCCCCGGGCCCTAGCTCCGTATAGAAAATAAAGTGTTGACAAAGATATTGGCAGACCGATTGAAAGAATTCATAAACTCAGCAAAAAAAAGAAACGGCCCTTTTCAGGATCCTGTCATTCAAAGATATTTTGTTAAAAAAAATTCAAATAACTTCCCAGATCTTCATTGTAAAGGGTTTAAACACTGTTTCCCATGCTTGTTCAATGAACCATAAACAATTAATGATCATGAACGGTCGTTAAGACACTAACAGCTTACAGACGGTAGGCAATTAAGGTCACAGTAATGAAAACTTAGGACACTAAAGAGGCCTTTCTACTGACTCTGAAAAACACCAAAAGAAAGATGCCCAGGGTTCCTGTCTATCTGCGTGAACGTGCCTCAGGCATGCTGCAAGGAGGTTTGAGGACTGCAGATGTGGCCAGGGCAATAAATTGCAATGTCCGTACTGTGAGACGTCTAAGACAGCGCTACAGGGAGACAGGACGGACAGCTGATCGTCCTCGCAGTGGCAGACCACGTGTAACAACACCTGCACAAGATCGGTACATCCAAACATCACACCTGATGGCAACACCAACTGCCCTGTTGGATCGGAGGTTGAGGGCTAGGGCCATTCCCCCCAGAAATGTCTGGGAACTTGCAGGTGCCTTGGTGGAAGAGTGGGGTAACATCTCACAGAAATAACTGGCAAATCTGGTGCAGTCCACGAGGAGGAGATGCACTGCAGTACTTAATGCAGCTGGTGGCCACACCAGATACTGACTGTTACTTTTGATTTTGAACCCCCCCCCCCCCCCCCCCCTTTGTTCAGGGACACATTATTCAATTTCTGTTAGTCACATGTCTGTGGAACTTGTTCAGTTTATGTCTCAGTTGTTGAATCTTGTTATGTTCATACAAATATTTACACATGTTAAGTTTGCTGAAAATATCACAGTGAGAGGATGTTTTCTTTTTTGCTGAGTTTATGTCTGACGTCATACACCCTGAACAGACAGGTTTTATCCCGGGCCGACATATATACTACAATCTGAGACGCCTTTTCAATGTAATGTATCACGATCATAAGGTTGAGGCAGTGGTAATAGCTCTTGATACAGAGAAGGCGTTTGATCAGATAAGTTTAACATGCCAGCAACATATTTTGTCAGATACATCCAAATCCTGAATTTCTTAAGGACACATATCCCACAGTGTGGCATTAAAGCCAAAGAATCGTACATTAGATAGTCTGATCCTTGTCAAACCCCATTCAAAAGGGTCGGTCTCTAAACTGTTTGATGTGCTTCAGGCCCACATGGAGGTATCCACAGAGGCGGCAGGGTAGCCTAGTGGTTAGAGTGTTGGACTAGTAACCGGAAGGTTGCGAGTTCAAACCCCCGAGCTGACAAGGTACAAATCTGTCGTTCTGCCCCTGAACAGGCAGTTAACCCACTGTTCCCAGGCCGTCATTGAAAATAAGAATTTGTTCTTAACTGACTTGCATGGTTAAATAAAGGTAAAATAAATAAAATTACAATTACAATTACAAGAACTTGGTTCAGAAATCCCAGATGAGGACTGGGTAGAAGCTCTCAGATGAGGACTGGGTAGAAGCTCTCAGATGAGGACTGGGTAGAAGCTCTCAGATGAGGACTGGGTAGAAGCTCTCAGATGAGGACTGTTTAGAAGCTCTCAGATGAGGACTGGGTAGAAGCTCTTAGATGAGGACTGGGTAGAAGCTCTCAGATGAGGACTGGGTAGAAGCTCTCAGATGAGGACTGGGTAGAAGCTCTCAGATGAGGACTGTTTAGAAGCTCTCAGATGAGGACTGGGTAGAAGCTCTTAGATGAGGACTGGGTAGGAGCTCTCAGATGAGGACTGGATAGAAGCTCTCAGATGAGGACTGGGTAGAAGCTCTCAGATGAGGACTGGTTAGAAGCTCTCAGATGAGGACTGGGTAGAAGCTCTTAGATGAGGACTGGGTAGAAGCTCTCAGATGAGGACTGGGTAGAAACTCTCAGATGAAGACTGGGTAGAAGCTCTCAGATGAGGACTGGTTAGAAGCTCTCAGATGAGGACCGGGTAGAAGCTCTCAGATGAGGACTGGGTAGAAGCTCTCAGATGAGGACTGGGTAGAAGCTCTCAGATGAGGACTGGGTAGAAGCTCTCAGATGAGGACTGGGTAAAATCTCTGAGATGAGGACTGGGTAGAAGCTCTTAGATGAGGACTGGGTAGAAGCTCTCAGATGAGGACTGGGTAGAAGCTCTCAGATGAAGACTGGGTAGAAGCCCTCAGGAATATAAACCACAGTTCAGGGAATGCCAGACACAACCTTGTACAGTTTAAGGTGATACACAGGTTACAGGTTACACCACTCAAAGGTTAAACTGCATAAAATATTCCCGGACACCTCACCACTGTGTGAGAGGTGCAAGCAGGATGAGGGGACGTTGACCCACTTATTCTGGACATGTCCTAAGTTACATGCTTACGGGGCTCTCCTTTTTGATGACTTATCTAAAGCCTTTGATAGAGTTATAACCCCAGACTCATTGATCGCTCTGTTTGGTACAGTTGATGGGAATAACCAGGAAGGGAAGGCTGTCTCACTTTGTACTCTATTAGCCAAAAGGCCATTTTGGAAATTGGAGACTCTACCTACTTTTGAAATGTGGTTACGGGATTTAAGGAATGTAATACATATAGTAAAGATTCTATACAATACCTCCAATAGAAGTCTGTCACATATACTCCCTCTCCGGCGCTCTAGGTCACCAGGCTGCTCGTTATGGTGCACACCTGTCACCATCGTTACGCGCACCAGCGCGTCATCAGACTCACCTGGACTCCATCACCTGCCTGATTACCTTCCCTATATATGTCCCTCCCTTTGGTTCCTTCCCTATATATGTCCCTCCCTTTGGTTCCTTCCCTATATATGTCCCTCCCTTTGGTTCCTTCCCTATATATGTCCCTCCCTTTGGTTCCTTCCCTATATATGTCCCTCCCTTTGGTTCCTTCCCTATATATGTCCCTCCCTTTGGTTCCTTCCCTATATATGTCCCTCCCTTTGGTTCCTTCCCTATATATGTCCCTCCCTTTGGTTCCTTCCCTATATATGTCCCTCCCTTTGGTTCCTTCCCTATATATGTCCCTCCCATTGGTTCCTTCCCTATATATGTCCCTCCCATTGGTTCCTTCCCTATATATGTCCCTCCCTTTGGTTCCTTCCCTATATATGTCCCTCCCTTTGGTTCCTTCCCTATATATGTCCCTCCCTTTGGTTCCTTCCCCAGCCGTTATTGTTCTGTATCAGTTTCCTGTCTGTGTGTTGTTCGTGTTTCTTGTTTATGTGTAATGTTTCGTTCACTTATTAAATTATTCACTCCCTGAACTTGCTTCCTGACTCCCAGCGCACACGTTACAGCAATTTAAGACCATCCACTGTTTTAACACCACAGGTATTTTCATATGTTCATCGCCAACAGGGACACTTCAGAATAAATCAATAAATGAATAGCGATGTGCATTCATTACATTAATTCACGAGCTTGACGAGTTTACTGAGTCATTTAAAATAAAGTCTCATTAGGCTCAGTGGCGGCTGCACCTGAAACAGCGATCTGTCCCGTTCATTTAACACTCTACCTGACTGTGATGTTTGAGTACTGTCAAAAGGGAATTGATTGTAATGAGTTTCTACAACCTATTCCTGATTACAAAAGCAAGGTCAGATCAGTATTTACAAATGGATTGTTAAAACTCAAAACATGTTTGGTTTGATAAATATTGACCAAATTCATCGGCGTCAACATGAACATGTGCTCTACAGGTGTGGCTTCATTCAAGGACAGGTTGGTGTCAATATTTATATTCACTATATTTTACATACAGTATCTAGACGAACAATTGGTTAATAGCAATTCACATGTCCTTACATATTACAATCCCTCCTAACGTCTCCTCCATGTCTGCTCCATCTATATTCTGTCTCCTCCATGTCTCCTCCGAGTCTCCTCCATGTCTCCTCCATGTCTCCTCCGAGTCTCCTCCGTGTCTCCTCCGTGTCTCCTCCGTGTCTCCTCTGTGTCTCCTCCGAGTCTCCTCCATGTCTCCTCCATGTCTCCTCCATGTCTCCTCCGAGTCTCCTCCGAGTCTCCTCCGTGTCTCCTCCGTGTCTCCTCCGTGTCTCCTCTGTGTCTCCTCTGAGTCTCCTCCATGTCTCCTTCATGTCCATGTCTGTTCTCAGAACAATGAACTGCTAAACTGTAAGTTTTTTTCATGAACAACAAATGTGTCCACAGAAGCCCTTCAGAATGTCGAATAACGCAACACAACAGAAGACGAAGAGATTCCAGCAGGATGCTTTCAGCCTCAATCTGTATTAATCATCTCAGCTCAATTTCTCAGTGTTTTGTCACAATGCTTACAATGCCCACAGACTGTATTATACTGAGCCCTGAGACGGAGAAAGAGACAGAGAGACACAGAGACACACAGAGAGAGAGACAGAGAGAGAGAGAGAGAGAAGGAGAGGGAGAGAGAGAGAGACAGAAGGAGAGAGAGAGAGAGAGAGAGAGAGAGAGATATTTAGGGAGAGAGAGAGAGAGAGAGAGAGAGAGACAAAGGGAGAGAGAGACAAAGGGAGAGAGAGAGAGAGAGAGAGACAGAGAGAGACGGAGAGAGAGAGAGGGAGAGAGACAGAGACAGAGAGAGAGAGAGAGAGAGAGAGAGAGACAGAGAGAGAGAGAGAGAGGGAGAGAGAGAGACAGAGAGAGACTGAGAGAGAGAGAGGGAGAAAGAGAGAGACAGAGAGAGGGATGGAGAGAGAGAGAGAGAGAGAGAGACAGAGAGAGAGAGAGAGAGAGAGAGGGAGAGAGACAGAGACAGAGAGAGAGAGAGAGAGAGAGAGAGAGACAGAGAGAGGGAGAGAGAGAGACAGAGAGAGACTGAGAGAGAGAGAGGGAGAAAGAGAGAGACAGAGAGAGGGATGGAGAGAGAGAGACAGAATAGCCTAGCCTCTTTAAGCATATGTTGTATCAGATAAGTCTGCCAAACAGTGATTCTCTGCCTTAAGGAGCTGGCTTGATAAGGTCTCTGGATCAATATGCTTTGAGGGATCAGAGCCATTGAACTTACTGCAGGCGCTGTCTCTGCCACAGCCTTTACTATAACACTGCCTCAGACTACTCTACTCTGCCATGTTATCTGTTAACCTTTATTTAACTAGGCAAGTCAGTTAAGAATACATTCTTATTTACAATGACAGCCTAACCCGGGCCAATTGTGCGCTGCCCTATGGGACTCCCGATCACAGCCGGATGTGAGGCAGCCTGGATTTGAACCAGAGACTGTAGTGATGCCTCTTGGCAAAGTGGGTGGGGTTATATCCTTCCTGTTTGGCCCTGTCCGGGGGTGTCCTCGGTTGGGGGCCACAGTGTCTCCTGACTCCTCCTGTCTCAGCCTCCAGTATTTATGCTGCAGTAGTTTATGTGTCGGGGGGCTAGGGTCAGTTTGTTATATCTGGAGTACTTCTCCTGTCCTATTCGGTGTCCTGTGTGAATTTAAGTGTGCTCTCTCTAATTCTCTCTTTCTCTCTTTCTTTCTCTCTCTCGGAGGACCTGAGCCCCAGGACCATGCCTCAGGACTACCTGACATGATGACTCCTTGCTGTCCCCAGTCCACCTGGCCGTGCTGCTGCTCCAGTTTCAACTGTTCTGCCTTATTATTATTGGACCATGCTGGTCATTTATGAACATTTGAACATCTTGGCCATGTTCTGTTATAATCTCCACCAGGCACAGCCAGAAGAGGACTGGCCACTCCTCATAGCCTGGTTCCTCTCTACGAAGGGCTATATAAATAAATTTGAATTTGAATTTGAATTTGAATTGAATTTATGGGAGATTTCTTTATGGGAGATTTCTTTATGGGAGATTTATTTAAGGGAGATTTTCTTTATGGGAGATTCTCCATTGAACTTGGTCTTTAGTCCAGGCTTATTCTGTGTCTGGGAAAACCACCACAGTATGCTTTCAGATATTCCTTTAACCTACCTGTTAAGGGTGTGAACTGGAGGCGTAGTCAGATGCAGGAGAGCAGAGTGGAGTGAACAGGCTCACTTTTTATTCCGGTCCAACGAAAGAACAAAAGTATATAAATGTGCACAAACACGGAACATAGACAAAAAGTCTGGCGCGTTACAACACCCACATAACATACATACAATTACACACAAAGACATGGAGGGGAACAGAGGACTAAATACATGCAGTGTGATTGGGGAATGTAAACCAGGTGTGAATGGAACAAGACATAACAAATGGAAAATAGAAAAATGGAGCGGCGATGGCTAGAAAAGCAGGTGACGTCAACCGCCGAACGCCGCCTGAACAAGGAGAGGAGCCGACTTCGGCGGAAGTCGTGACACTACCAGAAAACGTGAAGATGGCGCCCGGGGTGTGATGTGAAACATTAGCCCTCTGACAGGGTAGGGGACCATTTAGAAGTTGTCTTCATTCCAGGATATAGTCTGGTTTATCTGACCCGACCACAGTGCTGAACCAGACATAGAACAACTGGAGCGCGTTGGGGAAAAATGCATCTGTGATAAAAATGTCCCAAGACGGCCACCGAGAGTCTGAAATGTTCCACTATTCCCTTTGTAGTGGACTACTTTCGACCCCTTAATAGGGTGCCATTGATTTCTGACACAGCCTACTTCCTGATTGTGTTAGCCAGTGATGTTTATTCCTGGGAGGTAAGATGGGAAGTAACATTCAGAGAGAGAAGAGGGAGGAATAAGGCATGAATTATGAATGACTGCCAAGAGTGTATATCTGGGGGGACGTGTGTGTGTGCATGCGTGTGTGTGTGTGTGTGTGTGTGTGTGTGTGTGTGTGTGTGTGTGTGTGTGTGTGCGTGCGTGAGTGCGTGTGTCTGTGTGTGTGTGTGCGTGCATGCGTGTGTGTGTGTCTGTGTGTGTGTGTGTGTGCGTGTGCGCGTGTGCGTGTGCGTGTGTGTGTGTGTGTGCGTGCGTGCGTGTGTGCGTGTGTGTGTGTGTGTGTGTGTCTGCGGGGTGGATGGAACTGCTGACGGATGATTTCCAGAGAGATGTTGTATCAGGTTAAGTCTCGCCAGACAGGGACGATATCCGGCCTGTAATAACACTCGTCCTCAGAGGTGATTTAGGTATTAATCTGTCCGACGACTACCTCTCCCTATTTTCTACCTCCTCTTCTATTGGTCCTGATGTACTGGGGTGGGCGTGGCCCACACCAAGAAAATATCATATATCATGGAAGATTGTTTTTCTTCTTGACAAACCCTCACATTATCAAAAGTACCTCGGTAATGAGTAATGAAGGTAATGAACAACATCGAGTCTCTGTGTAATTTGGAATGACTCCAAGGTAGAAATACTTGAGTTGCGGGCAACAACAACAACACACACACACACACACACACAAACAAACAGCTGGTCGGCTTTTCTCAAATTGCAAGCAGGACATTCCAAGTGAGGATGGACAAGGACATATGTTTAGCTAGAGAGATAATGATAACATATGTTTAGTTAGAGAGATGAGTGGGAGTAAATACTACCAGGAGAGAAGCATTAGTTTCCTATCCAGCTAATATCTACTGCTGTCAGATGTCTGAGAGATTACACATGGCCCCTACAAGCCACCGTACATGTTAGGGTAATCTATGTACTTTTACAGCATCGCGCACTAAACTCCCATATCTACTGGGTGAAATACCACAGTGTACCATCACAGCAGCAAGATGTGTGACCTGTTGCCACAAGAAAAGGGCAACCAGTGAAGAACAAACACCATTGTAAATACAACCCATATTTATGTTAATTTATTTTCCCTTGTGTACTTTAGCCATTTGTACATTGTTACAACACTGTATATGTATATATATAATATGACATTTGTAATGTCTTTATTGTTTTGAAACTTCTGTATGTGTAATGTTTACTGTTAATTTTTATTGTTTATTTCACTTTTGTATATTATCTACCTCACTTGCTTTGGCAACGTTAACACATGTTTCCCATGTCAATAAAGCCCCTTGAATTGAATTGAGAGACAGAGAGAGAGAGAGAGAGAGAGAGAGAGAGAGAGAGAGAGAGAGAGAGAGAGAGAGAGAGAGAGAGAGAGAGAGAGAGAGAGAGAGAGAGAGAGAGAGAGAGAGAGAGAGAGAGAGAGAGAGAGAGAGAGAGAGAGAGAGAGAGAGAGAGAGAGAGAGAGAGAGAGAGAGAGAGAGAGAGAGAGAGAGAGAGAGATTCCTCACAAAGAGATTCATTATTCACAGAAATTACTACATATATTCCAAATTTTTACAAATTGAACCCAGAGGAAAAACTAAGAATACTCATGGGCGAAGGAGCAATGGCTCCTCTTGCAGCCAAATATGTATTTTCCTGCCATAGCCTGAGGGACACTGAATAATAACATCTGCATAGTAAACAGTAACTTACTTATTATTACTATTATTACTATAATTATTAATGTTTACTGTAGACTGTTACCATTTTATTGTATTTATTTTTTTATTATTATTTACTACCATTTTATATTATTATTTGCTATCATTTACAATTTTGTTACAATGTATATTGTATACATTGTTGCTTTGGCAATATTGACACAATGTTTTTCATGCCAATAAAGCAGCTTTTTGAGAGAGAGAGAGAGAGAGAGAGAGAGAGAGAGAGAGAGA